>NW_027499281.1:0-122310 GCF_021521415.1 Bidens hawaiensis
ACGATTAACCTTTCCTTATTGACCTACGACCAGTAAAGTTAAGAAGTTTTGACGTAATTGTGACACCCGGTAAATTCCCAATCCCTTAAACCAAGTAATCAACCTAAATATTAGGTAATTATGTTATGTGCGCCCTGCGCGAGCGCGCCATGTTAGTCAGCGCGTGCATTTGTTATGTGCGCTCTGCGCGAGCGCGCCATGTTAATCAGCGCGTGCATTTGTTATGTGCGCCCTGCGCGAGCGCGCTATGTTAGAATCAGCGCGTGCATTTGTTATGTGCGCCCTGCGCGAGCGCGCCATGTTAAGAACCAGCGTGGGCATATGTTATATGCGCCATGCTGCGAATGTTTTGGCTTTATGTTTTCATGTACCTTAACGTTATGTTGTCTAATGGGTTGACCATCCCGCATGATGCTAAGGCGGGTGCATCCTAAATCGTTTGTGCGCGTGCGGAAGGGAACTAACCTCCCGCATGGCGGGGAACATTGAGAGCTAGTTTGTCTGAAGCTCCAAGATGGAATTGACTTCAACATGACTGATCACTATGTTGAAATACCAAGACCACCTGGAGAATCTACAAATGAAACTCAATGTCCCCTAACTGCGAGAAGGTTACGCACCTACCCGCAGCAAAGAAATGTCCTTCACGCAGAAAGCTATGCGCACAAAGTGATACGCACTGAACACTTAGTCTATTCTCCAGACGTAAGGAGATTACTCCCGCCCAAAAGGAAACAGTAGCGTGTTTCAGAGATTTTCCACTTTTTACTGACAAAAGTACCTGAAAAAGCACACTGTAACACGAAAAGTCAACTGTCAGCCACCCTATTCTCACCAACCCCAGACCTGCATGTCCTGACCAAATCAAATCAAAATCTTTTATCCACTACTCCACTCTTAAATAAATAATAATAATTTCCATACTTTATCATCATTACCCCTAGATATGAAAAGATTACAATCCCCTAAAGCAAGGGATTGTGTTCCCTTGAGTTTGCCTATAAATATGTAACCTAAATTATCACCCAAAACACACTTCAAAGAATTGCAAACTTGCACTAATCTCTCCCAAGCATCCGTTGTTTCCATTTCCGATCCTGATACTAGGTAAGCCGAGAATGTAACCTTGAGATCTACTTTCCAACCCTTATATTCTCCCATTTCTTGATCTTAATATATATACTTCTTGTTATTTAATCGTATTCTAGACCTTCGATTCCGAGGCCAACACCAAGAAAACCCGAATCTCGATTAACCCCTTAACAAGAACCACAGGTGAGTCTCACAGCCCCTATTCTCGCTGTTTTCACTGTTTTTAAACTGTTTCGGGTGCGAGGGACACGTACTTAATAATGTTTTATCATGGTATACTTACAAGCTATGCAAGCGATTATGTGTTTAAATTATATTTCATGATGAGCAATGCGAACGGTTATCTAAGTTTTCGATGTGTGTGCGCTAGAACTCGAGTAAGTGATCACTTTACCATTGGAACTCTAAGGGTAGGGACTGCTGGTTTGATCCACCCACTCGTAGGGGTCGCACCTCTTTGCATGGACGAGTGCCTAGTATGGTCATGGGGCAGTACTATGGGTTTGAGCCCGCTCGTAGGGGTCGCGCCTCTTTGCATGGACGAGCGCCTTGTTTTCCGGCACAACGTCCGCGCGTAACCCGCGGGACGGAATTATTGATTAGCTCGTAGTGGCAGCGCCACTTTGCATGGACGAGCACATTTTCCTGAAACGTTCGCGCGTAACCCGCGGGACGGTATTATTTATTTTAGCTCGTAGTGGCAGCGCCACTTTGCATAGACGAGCACAGTTCCCAGAAATGTTCGCGCGTAACCCGCGGAACGATTTTATCAGAATATGTTGATAGAACCATGTTTTACCAAGCATGTGTTTTAATGATGCTATCAGAATTATGTTTCAGAATGATTTGTATCAAGATTATGATGCAATACGATTTATCAAGTTACTAAAACTTGTGAACTCACTCAGTTTATACTGATTCAAATGTTTTTACGTGTCTTTCAGGAGATAACTAGGTAGCGCATGGAGTCACACTTAGAGCACCTCACGCTGAACATCTAAAACTAGCTTTTTGGAAGATTTTAGTTCTATCCCTTCGATGCGCGCGGTTGTTCCCGCCGCGCAAGGGGATATGGCGTGGAAATCAACAGTTTTTACACTTGGATGTTTTTATAATTTTTAAACAATGTAATGTATTTGTATTAAACTTTTCATGCGCAATGAAAATCTTTGAATGTTTGCAATGGCCCGTGCTTAATTATCAATCCCCACTCGCGCGCGCCCGGCTGTTTCCGCCGTTCAGGGCCGGGTGTGACAGATTGGTATCAGAGCACTGGTTATAGCGAACTAGGAAAAGAAGTTTTAACCTAGACTATAACCGTTGGGGAATCACATGAAATATTTTTCAAAAAAATATTTTCAAAAGAAACTATACACACACTTAGGAACACGGGTCACACAGTGTCTAGTAAATAATGATAACATTATGTGCTCAGAGTACATGCGCTAAGTTTGATATATTTTCACTCTTTTAAAGCGAGAATGCCTCCAACTAAAGCCAAGGGAATTACCATGACACCCGAGGAACTCGCGGAAATAATCGCGCAAGCAATCGCAACACATGAGGCCAGCAAGGCCGAATCAAGTCAGGGTCGTCAGAATGAGACCCCAGAACCCGAATCAGGAGCCTTGGACAAAGGATGCTCCTACAAGACATTCATGGCCTGTAAGCCTTGGCCATTCAAGGGTACCGAAGGGGCCATTGGGCTCTACAACTGGATTGACAAGATGGAGACAGTTCTCTCCATTAGCGGATGTAGTGAGAACCAGAAGGTCCTTTACGCGACCTGCATGTTCCAAGAAGCAGCTTCGTCTTGGTGGAAGCTTCAAACGAAAACATTGGGGCGAGAAGTTGCTCTCCACAAGACCTGGGAGGAACTGAAGGAAATGTTGATGAGAAAGTTCTGCTCTCGCGCAGAAATTCAGAACCTACAACAGGAATTCTGGAACCACACCATGGTAGGAACGGATATCGACGCCTACAACAACCGGTTCAACGAGCTTTGCCAGTTGGTGCCAGACATGGCAAACACGGAGGAAAAGAAGATCGAGAGGTATATTTTTGGGTTACCTCCTGTTGTTAGGGTTCCGCTCAACGCCGCAGCGCCTCCAACTTTTGATGAGGCGGGTAGCGCGGGCCATCACCCTTACAAGGGATACGGTCCGTGCGGGTATGTTAACTACGCGCGGAATCGAGCAGCGAACCTCTGATCCCAAGAGGAAATGGAACTCTCACCACCGAGGGTCCGACTCCAAGCAGCCACCGTTCAAGAAGCAGGAGAGCGCAAGGACCTACGCGATCCAAGCCGCGGAGCCATCAAGGAAAGGATACAGCGGGCCTCGCCCATGGTGCAACAAATGCAAGTATCACCACGAGGGTGAATGCGCAAGAATCGAATGCGCCAAATGTGGCAGACCAGGGCACAAGACGATGAATTGCCGTGTCAGAGAAGCTGGAGCAAGCGACAACTGCTACGCATGCGGGAAGCCAGGGCATTTTAGTCGGGATTGCCCGCAAAAGGGGAACCAAGCTCGCGGGAGAGCTTTTGTGATCGGCGCAGGCGAAGCTAAAGAAGAGCCGAATGTGGTAACCGGTACGTTTTTGCTTAACGGACATTTTGCATCTGTCTTATTTGATACTGGCGCTGACCTGAGTTTTATATCCGCTGAGTTTAAAGACTCCCTAGGCCTAGCAACCAGTAGGCTAGACACACCTTATACTATAGAACTAGCCAATGGTAGGCAGTTATGCGCAAGCGAAAGAACTGAACAATGTGTAATAGTCATGGGAGGTCACGGGTTCAATATTAACTTGTTGCCAATAGGCTTGGGAAGTTTTGACATTGTGATAGGTATGGATTGGTTAGTCGAGAACCACGCGGAAGTTATTTGCCATGAGAAGCAGGTTCGGGTCCCACTGTTGAACGGAGAAACCTTGGTAATTCAAGGGGAAAGAAGGGGAGTTGCGACGAAACTGATTTCGTGCCTAAAGGCGCGTAAGTGCCTAAGGAAAGGGTGCTACGCCTTCCTGGCGCATGTCGTAGAGAAGAAAGGAGATGAGCGAAGAATTGAAGACTTACCAGTAGTGCGCGAATTTCCAGAAGTTTTTCCTGAAGATTTGCCCGGATTACCGCCGCCGCGACAAGTCGAGTTTCGTATTGATTTGGTCCCAGGAGCTGCGCCAGTAGCTCGAGCGCCTTATCGACTAGCTCCATCTGAGATGCAAGAGCTATCCAATCAGTTACAGGAACTATTGGATAAGGGTTTCATACGCCCAAGCTTTTCACCTTGGGGAGCTCCAGTACTGTTTGTTAAGAAGAAGGATGGTTCGTTCAGAATGTGTATTGACTACAGGGAGCTGAATAAGCTGACAGTCAAAAATCGGTACCCCTTACCGAGGATTGACGACTTATTTGACCAGTTGCAGGGATCCAGTTATTATTCGAAGATAGATCTACGGTCAGGATACCACCAACTTAGGGTCCATGAGGAAGATGTGCCGAAAACAGCCTTCCGAACTAGATACGGCCATTATGAGTTCTTAGTGATGCCTTTCGGGCTAACTAATGCGCCGGCTGTATTCATGGATCTGATGAACCGCGTATGCAAACCATACTTGGACAAGTTTGTGATTGTGTTTATAGATGATATTCTGATTTACTCTCGGACCAAGGCCGAGCATGAGCAACACCTGAGATTGATTTTGGAATTGTTGAGGAAAGAAAAGTTGTATGCGAAGTTTTCCAAGTGCGAGTTTTGGCTTAGAGAAGTTCATTTTCTCGGTCACGTTGTAAACGAGAAAGGAATACACGTTGATCCTTCCAAAGTCAAGGCCATCGAAAACTGGGAAGCGCCAAAAACCCCAACTGAGGTGAGGCAATTCCTAGGACTAGCTGGCTACTATCGACGCTTCATTGAGAACTTCTCCAAGATAGCTCTACCTCTGACCGCGCTAACTCAGAAAGACAAGAAGTTTGTTTGGGGCGAAAATCAGGAAGCAGCGTTTCAAATGTTGAAACAGAAGTTATGTAGTGCGCCAATTTTGTCTCTGCCCGAAGGGACGAACGACATCGTCGTTTACTGCGACGCTTCACATCAGGGACTTGGATGTGTCCTTATGCAGCGAGACAAAGTCATAGCGTATGCCTCGCGCCAACTCAAGACCAATGAAAAGAACTACACAACGCATGATCTGGAACTTGGAGCGGTTGTCTTCGCGCTAAAGATTTGGCGCCATTACCTCTATGGTACAAAGTGTGTAATCTTTACGGATCACAAGAGCCTTCAACATATATTTGATCAAAAGGATTTAAACATGAGGCAACGAAGATGGGTGGAGTTGTTGAATGATTATGATTGTGAAATTAAGTACCACCCTGGAAAGGCGAATGTGGTAGCAGACGCGCTAAGTAGGAAGGAGCGAATAAAAACGCTACGAGTCAAGGCTCTAAGGTTGACCATTCACGCAGATCTCTCTACCCGCATCCGAGACGCTCAGCAAGAAGCCTTGAAACCAGAGTTTGTTAAAAACGAATGCCTTGGGGGTATGATTAAGAGTTTGGAACTTAAAGAGAACGGCAATCTATATTTCGCTAACCGCATATGGGTCCCTCTCAAGGGAGGATTGCGCGAGCAAGTATTAAACGAAGCTCACAAGACGCGGTATTCCGTACATCCTGGCGCAGACAAGATGTACCAAGATGTTAAAGCGCTGTATTGGTGGCCCAATCTTAAAGGCGCCATCGCGACGTATGTCAGTAAGTGCCTGACGTGTTCGAAGGTAAAGGCTGAATACCAGAAACCATCAGGGTTGCTTCAACAGCCAGAAATTCCCATGTGGAAGTGGGAACAAATCTCTATGGACTTCATCACCAAACTGCCAAGGACACCTGGGGGTTATGACACGATCTGGGTTATTGTAGATCGGCTAACTAAGTCAGCGCACTTCCTGCCGATCAAGGAAACCGATAAGATGGAAAAGTTAGCCCGATTGTATATTCGAGAAGTAGTTTCAAAACATGGGGTCCCAGTGTCCATCATTTCTGATAGAGATAGTCGGTTCACCTCAAGATTTTGGAGATCGTTACAAGGAGCTCTAGGTACTCGTCTTGACATGAGTACGGCATATCATCCCCAAACAGATGGACAAAGCGAGCGAACAATCCAGACATTGGAAGATATGCTGCGCGCGTGCGCAATCGATTTCGGTGGTAGCTGGGATACTCATCTCCCATTGGTTGAATTTTCTTACAACAACAGCTATCACACAAGCATCAAGGCTGCGCCATTCGAAGCTTTGTATGGGCGCAAGTGTAGATCCCCACTGTGCTGGGCTGAAGTGGGTGACAAACAAATGACTGGTCCAGAATTGATCCAAGAAACAACAGACAAGATTTTTCAGATAAGGGATCGCCTTAAGACAGCGCGCGATAGACAGAAGAGCTACGCAGATGTGCGAAGGAAACCATTGGAATTTCAAGTAGGGGATAAAGTACTTTTGAAAGTCTCTCCATGGAAAGGAGTCCCCCGTTTCGGCAAGCGAGGAAAGTTGAATCCGCGCTTCATCGGACCATTTGAGATCCTGGAAAGGATCGGTCCGGTTGCTTATAAACTCCGTTTACCCGCCGAACTCAGTGGAGTTCATGATACGTTTCATGTGTCCAACCTCAAAAAGTGTTTATCTGATGAAACGTTGATTTTGCCGTTGGAAGAGATTCACATCGACAAACAGCTGCACTTCGTAGAAGAACCTATAGCAGTAACCGATTGGAAGGAACAAAAGTTGCGCAGAAGCAAAATCAAGTTAGTAAAGGTTCAATGGAACTCGAGGCGTGGGCCTGAATTCACTTGGGAAAGAGAAGACCAGATGCGCATGAAATACCCACACCTCTTTCAGAGCATGGCTTCTGCCAGCAACGTCTCCTAAATTTCGGGACGAAATTCTCTTAACAGGGGGAGAATGTGACACCCGGTAAATTCCCAATCCCTTAAACCAAGTAATCAACCTAAATATTAGGTAATTATGTTATGTGCGCCCTGCGCGAGCGCGCCATGTTAGTCAGCGCGTGCATTTGTTATGTACGCTCTGCGCGAGCGCGCCATGTTAATCAGCACGTGCATTTGTTATGTGCGCCCTGCGCGAGCGCGCTATGTTAGAATCAGCGCGTGCATTTGTTATGTGCGCCCTGCGCGAGCGCGCCATGTTAAGAACCAGCGTGGGCATATGTTATATGCGCCATGCGCGAATGTTTTGGCTTTATGTTTTCATGTACCTTAACGTTATGTTGTCTAATGGGTTGACCATCCCGCGTGATGCTAAGGCGGGTGCATCCTAAATCGTTTGTGCGCGTGCGGAAGGGAACTAACCTCCCCGCATGGCGGGAACATTGAGAGCTAGTTTGTCTGAAGCTCCAAGATGGAATTGACTTCAACATGACTGATCACTATGTTGAAATACCAAGACCACCTGGAGAATCTACAAATGAAACTCAATGTCCCTAACTGCGAGAAGGTTACGCACCTACCCGCAGCAAAGAAATGTCCTTCACGCAGAAAGCTATGCGCACAAAGTGATACGCACTGAACACTTAGTCTATTCTCCAGACGTAAGGAGATTACTCCCGCCCAAAAGGAAACAGTAGCGTGTTTCAGAGATTTTCCACTTTTTACTGACAAAAGTACCTGAAAAAGCACACTGTAACACGAAAAGTCAACTGTCAGCCACCCTATTCTCACCAACCCCAGACCTGCATGTCCTGACCAAATCAAATCAAAATCTTTTATCCACTACTCCACTCTTAAATAAATAATAATAATTTCCATACTTTATCATCATTACCCCTAGATATGAAAAGATTACAATCCCCTAAAGCAAGGGATTGTGTTCCCTTGAGTTTGCCTATAAATATGTAACCTAAATTATCACCCAAAACACACTTCAAAGAACTGCAAACTTGCACTAATCCTCTCCCAAGCATCCGTTGTTTCCATTTCCGATCCTGATACTAGGTAAGCCGAGAATGTAACCTTGAGATCTACTTTCCAACCCTTATATTCTCCCATTTCTTGATCTTAATATATATACTTCTTGTTATTTAATCGTATTCTAGACCTTCGATTCCGAGGCCAACACCAAGAAAACCCGAATCTCGATTAACCCCTTAACAAGAACCACAGGTGAGTCTCACAGCCCCTATTCTCGCTGTTTTCACTGTTTTTAAACTGTTTTCGGGGCGAGGGACACGTACTTAAATAATGTTTTATCATGGTATACTTACAAGCTATGCAAGCGATTATGTGTTTAAATTATATTTCATGATGAGCAATGCGAACGGTTATCTAAGTTTTCGATGTGTGTGCGCTAGAACTCGAGTAAGTGATCACTTTACCATTGGAACTCTAAGGGTAGGGACTGCTGGTTTGATCCACCCACTCGTAGGGGTCGCACCTCTTTGCATGGACGAGTGCCTAGTATGGTCATGGGGCAGTACTATGGGTTTGAGCCCGCTCGTAGGGGTCGCGCCTCTTTGCATGGACGAGCGCCTTGTTTTCCGGCACAACGTCCGCGCGTAACCCGCGGGACAGAATTATTGATTAGCTCGTAGTGGCAGCGCCACTTTGCATGGACGAGCACATTTTCCTGAAACGTTCGCGCGTAACCCGCGGGACGGTATTATTTATTTTAGCTCGTAGTGGCAGCGCCACTTTGCATAGACGAGCACAGTTCCCAGAAATGTTCGCGCGTAACCCGCGGAACGATTTTATCAGAATATGTTGATAGAACCATGTTTTACCAAGCATGTGTTTTAATGATGCTATCAGAATTATGTTTCAGAATGATTTGTATCAAGATTATGATGCAATACGATTTATCAAGTTACTAAAACTTGTGAACTCACTCAGTTTATACTGATTCAAATGTTTTTACGTGTCTTTCAGGAGATAACTAGGTAGCGCATGGAGTCACACTTAGAGCACCTCACGCTGAACATCTAAAACTAGCTTTTTGGAAGATTTTAGTTCTATCCCTTCGATGCGCGCGGTTGTTCCCGCCGCGCAAGGGGATATGGCGTGGAAATCAACAGTTTTTACACTTGGATGTTTTTATAATTTTTAAACAATGTAATGTATTTGTATTAAACTTTTCATGCGCAATGAAAATCTTTGAATGTTTGCAATGGCCCGTGCTTAATTATCAATCCCCACTCGCGCGCGCCCGGCTGTTTCCGCCGTTCAGGGCCGGGTGTGACAGTAATAGTCAACATGGATTGGCTAACTCAACATGAAGCTGAAACCAAATATGAAGAGAAGATGATTAGAAGCTCTCTCGGACGATGAAGCGATTTGATACAGAGAAAAGTGTATGGTATTATGTTACCACTCTAATCTCATCTTGAGATGTTATAATATTTACGACAAGAAGGCGTGGTGTATTTAACAAACGCGATTGCCAAAGTATTTAAAAGAAAACATATAGAAGATATCCCGATGGTACGCGAATTTCCACAAGTTTTCCCAGAAGAACTTCCTGGATTACCGCCAACCCGACAGGTCGAATTTAGAATCGATTTAATACCTCAAGCTGGCCCTATTGCTAAAGCATCTTACCGACTTGCACCAACTGAAATGCAAGAATTATTGGATAAGGTTTCATACGACCTAGTTAGTCACCATGGGGTGCAGCAGTGTTATTTGGGAAATGAAGGACTGAAGTGTTAGGATATGTATTGGTTAGAGAGAATTGCATAAAGTGACGATCAAGAATTGGTATTCACTTCTTCGAAGTGAATGATCTGTTTAACCAACTGCAAGGGGCGATTTATTTTTAGAAAATTGATCTTAGATATAGTTATCACCAAATGAAAAGTCCAAGAGGGGGACGTTGCAACAACAGCGTTTCGGACTCGTTACGGCCATTATGAATTCTTATTTATGCCGTTCGGGCTAGAAAATGCGCCGGCAGTGTTCATGGAACTCATGAACCGAGTCTGTAAACTTTATTTTGACAAATTTGTCATAGCATTCATTGATAATATTTTGATATATTTGCAACGTAAGGAAGAGCACGAACGACGTTTAAGGAAAATGGTGGAAGTGTTAAAGCAAGAGGAGTTATACGCGAAGTTTTCGAAATGTGATTTTGAATAAAGAAGGCATAATCCCTTGGTCATGTTGTAAAGCAACAAGGATTTCATATAGATCCAAATAAGATAGAAACCATTAAAATTGTGCCAAGCGCCGATTTTAAGTCTCCTCGATGGAGACGATGGTTTTGTTGCGTATTGTGACGCATCGCGTAGAGGGTTAGGATGCGTGTTAATGCAGAATAATATGGTTATAGTCCATGCTTCCCGACAGTTAAAAGTACACGAGAAAAATTACACTACTCATGACTTAGAACTGGGAGCGGTTATCTTCGCACTTGAAATCTGGAGACATTTGATCAGAAAGATATTTGATCAGAAAGTATCTCTACGGTACGAAGTGCACCATTTTCACCGATCATAAAAGTTTGCAGCACATATTTGATCAGAAAGAACTGAATATGAGGCAACGAAGATGGGTCGAGTTGTTAAACGATTATGACTGTGACATCCGTTATCACCCCGACAAGGCTAACGTCGTAGCCGATGCCTTGAGTAGGAAAGATCGGGTTAAGCCATTGCGAGTGGAAGCGCTAGGGATGATAGTCCAGTCGAACCTTTCGGACCTGATTCGAGTCGCTCAACGTGAGGCGTAGAAAGAGGAACATTTTGAAAAGGAAGGACTTTACGGCAATGAGAAGGATTTCGAACAGCGCGTGGACGAAATTCTCTATTTCAAAAAAAAATTGGGTTTGGATCCCGACCCTCCATGACCTTCGTGAATTAATCATGGACGAAGCGCATAGATCGAAATATTCCATACATCCGGGATCGGATTAGACTATTGATGATGCGAATATCTGAAAGGATCTTATTAATGGCTGAGTTGGAGAAAGATATGGATACGTATGTTGGAGGATATTTGAGTTATGCGAGAGATAAGGCTGCACACCGAAAACCCTGGGGAACGCCACAACGACAGAAAATTCGCCAATGATAGTGGGAATAAATTACAATGGATTTCGGGACGCAAATTCCCATGATATATCAAAGGCATGAGGTAAATTAGGTAATCGTGGATCGATTAACCAATCCTCGCATTTCATCCCAATCTATGACGATTGCCACAATGAATTCTCGCCCAAATTCATGATGATGAAATGGTATCTCGTCGTGGAGTACCATTTTCAATGATCTCAGATCGAAATAGTCATCCTACTTCCATTATTGGAAGGAGGGGAAGGGAGCATCGAGAGCTTGAAGCTTTCTATGGGTGAAGTAATTATCACCAATTTGTTAAATTGAAAATGGGCGTCACTCAAGCCATAAGATATGAATTGGTTCGGGAAACAACCAATCGGATTTATAATATTTAAGATAAGTTGAAAGCAGCGCGAGATTGGCAAAGGATTTATGCCAACATTCAAAGGAAACCATTGTCGCTGGAAAGGGGTGACAAGGTATTTTTAAGGCATCACCTTAGAGAGGTGATATGAGGTTTGGCAAAACCGAAAAATAGCTCCTTAATATATTGGACTTCATGAGACTATCTCCATGATTGGTCATTTAGTTTATCGATTAAAGTACTCCAGGGGCTAAGTATTATACATGATGTTTTGCCATGTATACGGATTGAAAAGTACCTAAGCGATGAGGCAACGAAAGTACTAGTAATGGAAGTACTCATAGAAGACATACTTGATATCATAAATAATTCCGTTGAGATGGTAGACGGGAAAACTAAACAGTTTGGACACACCAAGCTTTATTGATTAAGATTAAGTGGAATTCACAGCGAGGACCAGATTATACCTGGTAACGCGAGGGTGAATTCTGAAGGAAAAACCCCCCACCCTTCTCTCGGGAGGGAATAGTAGGCGTGTAAAATTTCGAGGACGAAATTTCTTAACTGGGGGAGAATGTAACGATTCCGACGAAACCCGGTATACCCTAACCGGTAGACAATAGTTACGTCATATTTAATGTCGGGTACATGAGTTACCATAGTAATTATACGAGAATACATGGTTCACTGTATTGATCGTACGTGAATATATAATTCACCGCATTAAATATGCGATTAATCGATCGATAATTATTGAAACCCGAACGAATCGAGGGTTCAATTATAGACGATATCTATAATATTTAGTGATGTTACGAAGCATTAATGCTTCGGGATAAGTAAAGTACGGCACAGAAAAAGAATTTCGATTTAATGGTACGGCGGCACATTAAACGAAACCTTTAATACCAAACCGAGCAAGAGATGATCGATCAAGCCGAAAAAGACGCGCGATAATTAATGATATGATGTTTTAAGTTAATAAATGTCATGGTTTAAGTTTTTAAAGTTCTTAAATCGGTTTTATATAAATTTCATTTTTAAGCCGAAAAACGACCGTTTTAGCCTCGTTTTAAGCCAAGTTAAACATTTAACCGAAAAACGAACTGAACCAGATTATCCAAAACATTATCCGGATATCCGAAATCCAAACATGTGGCTTAGAATGGAGAGGTGGGTCCCACCCCACCCCACATACAATCCGATCCGCACAAAGGGGGTTACCCCGTTCCCTTATTTCTTTTTTTCTCATCAAACAATCAACAAACTTCATTTTCTCTCAAGTTCATGACCTAAAAACCGAGAGTTCTAGCAAGAAAAACAAGGTAATGATCGAGTTATTCACGTGTTCATCTTCGTTTCTTGAGTTTGTTTGCAAGAAAATGAGGTTTCAAAGATGAAAACCGATTCTTGCATGATCAAGTGATGTATACGGGTTATACAAGGGATCTTGGTCCAAGAAAGGAGATAAACGGACCAAAAACGGATTTTTACGGTTAAATCTTTGTTTTTAAAGCAATAACCGAAACTATAGTGTAAGAGGCTTGATCGTGAGTGTAACTTGCTTGGTATTGTGGTATGTTGTTTGTAGGCTCTGTGTTTAGTGGTAGATAAGGCGGAAAGACGAGTTTGTAGCTTGTAGTGGCGGAAAACGAAAGGTATATTCGGTTTATGTTCGGTGTATGTGTTTTGGGACAGATTGTTGATGGTTTAGAGTTAGGTCATGAAATTTTACAGGGATGTTCTACACATGAAAATAAGAGTTCTGTGAATATTTGGTAATTTTTGGATAAATGATGAATATTTGGTGAATTTAATGCTCGGTTTTGGCTAAAAATGGTGAAAAATAGTTAAATATCATGCAAAATTCTGAAAAATTTCAGATAAGCTTTTTATATCATGTATAAGTCAAACACAAAATTTGAGGTCAGTTGGAAAAGTCTAAGTAAGCTTTTCGGTTAAACGAGTTCTAGGGTTTTCTAGCTCGGTTTTAGTGAAAATGGCATGTAAAAGAAGATTTTGGTACTGGAAAAATTACAGGGGACTGTGTGGATGGCAGGGGACATCCAGGAGAAATTTGGGATTTTTCTAAGATCGTTTGGTATTTACGACATATTTAGTGTTTAAATGGTGTTTAAAAATAGATAAATAAATTTTAAATATAAAAATTAATTCTGGAAATATTTTTATAAAATTCCCCACTGTCAAAAAGTGGTTTGTGCAAAATTTCAAGATCCGAGGTTAAACGGATAATTATTTGTGCTAATTATCAAACTTTTAAAGTTAAAACGCGTAAACCGGTGAAGTTCGCTTAAGCGAGCTGACTGGTGTATAAAAACCCTAAAAATGAACTATTTTCATATAATTGAGTTAAACAAGCAAAAATGAATCATCCGAAAATAATTCGGATGATTTGGGTATTTTTAACCGATTTAACAGTTTCCGATACGCCAAATACGGAAACGGGTCCCGCGCCCAATCGGGGCGTCTAAACCGAGCTCTAATTTCACAACTTAAACTAAATTATCAGTCAACCACTATTTTCGGGTCGTGTGTGACCAAACTCATTTTTGAAACGTAAAAACGAATAACCGTGCTAGGCACGCAAAACGAGAAAAACGACTAATAGTAATTGTGACCATGGAACTCTAAACTATATCACAATCTGAGTCCGGATAAGTGTTTCTGGGTTAACCTTGCCCGCAGAACGGGTACAGTGCTGGGTTAACAGTGTCCCCAGATGTACCGGTTAACTTGGTCAAAGTTAGAATAATAATGAGTGTATAGTAACGATCTTAGGGATCATATTACAGATTGGACGTGTTAACTGATAATGATTGTTGTTACCTGCTTGCATGTGCTAAGGTGAGTTTCACGAGCCCCTTTTTACTGAACTGTTTTAAATATTTTCCCGGGGCGGAAAGCATGTTTCTATCAAAATGTTTAAGTACATGCTGATCGCATGGAAATGAATGTATTTATATAATGTTTATTGTACGGGAATCGTACGGTAATGTATTAAGATGGAAATTGTCTGAGTTGCTAACATTGTATGGCCCGAAACAGTGTTCTGGGTTAACAGTGTCCCCAGAGGTTATTAAATGTATTTCTGGGTTAACAGTGTCCCCAGAGGTTATTAAATGTGTTTCTGGGTTAACAGTGTCCCCAGAGGTTATTAGATATGTTTCTGGGTTAACAGTGTCCCCAGAGGTTATTAGATATGTTTCTGGGTTAACAGAGGTTTCACTTGTGGGCTCAGCATAATTACATCGATAATACTATATTTTGATAATGATTTATCATGGTTTACCCGAATTGTGAAACTCACCAACTATTCGTAGTTGACCCGTTTTCTCACATGCTTTTCAGGTACAACTAAGATGAAGTGATTGCTTATGTGCTAAGTGCTTTATGTGTGTAAGATTTGCGTGCGGGATGTTATGATACATTATAATAAATAGAATTATGTATCGTATTGTATGATGTGTGTATCACCTAGATGGTAATGGATACAAGATAATGTAATCTGAAGTATATTAATGCATTCAGTTTTCTTTATAAACAATGTGGTTGATATCAGACGAGTCTGTTGCACCCCGTTTACGTTTCCGCTGCGGTTACGGGGTGTTACACATACCGACCTTAAGGGAAAATTTTGACCTTCTGCTTTATTTTCTTTTTATTATTTTTGCATTAGTCACAGTTAATCAAAATTTGGAAAATCAAAAGAAAAAAACGTACATGTGATATTCACTGTATAAGAGATAGAAATGTTATATCTGATTGATGGGGTCCACATATGGTTCCGTGCCTAATTGAACCAAATTAAAGCATATCGTAAAGTTTCCGACAAGTCTGTGAAAAGTTTAAGAGAACAATTATATCTGCAATCATCGTTGGGTTACGCGTATAATAATCATCGAAATTGAAGTGTTACTCAGTGATATTTTCGTCAATATGATTCCCTGCTCAACTCATAAAAATATGTACTACTTTAATAATGTAGTCATTTATTGTTTTTCGTTATTTGAAAATTTCGAAAATCCAAAAAGTTTTTTTTTTCTTTCTTTTCAATTCTGCTTTAGTTTCAATTTACCAAGCTAGTGAATAAATTCAAAGGAAAAAGAAAAAGATTGATTCCCAAAAAGTTTTAAGTTAATCGTGTTTAATGTAATTACAACTGGTATCAGTTGTATTTTTAACGTAAAAATTCGTTTAAATTAAGTATTACCGATCCTTGGTTGATCGGGTATTTTAAATGTATGCGATAAAACCCTAAAAATTGGATTTAATTAATTATTTAATTCATTTTTAAAACCCTAATTGGTTTTAATATTATTTAAATTTTTAAAAGAGATTTGTATCTCATTTGCTAAGGAAAATTGGGTGATTCATTAAAATGTTTAACGAATGTAAAGCCATTCATTATTTAAACATAACGAATGAGTTTTCTCATTCGTTATTAAGACATTCGCTTCCATTGTGCATAACGAATGGAGGTCATTCGTTTAAACATTTAACGAATAGAATGTATAATGTATCATACGTTAAAGATTAACGAATAACTTATTTATTCGTTAAAATGTTAACGAATAAGAGAAGGTAAAATAAGATTCGTTAAAATTTTTAACGAATGAGAATCTTATTCATTGAAAAGTTTAACGAATCAGGATTATTAATTTAACGAATGAGGTCATTCATTAGTTCAAATTTTGAACGAATGACCTCGGGCGTTGTGAAATTATTGGATTAAAATCCCAATGTTTGACGAATGCCGTTTCATTCGCCATTTTCCTATTTCACTATCACCCTAGACGAACTATTGCAAAATTTTTCCAAGTTTTAATACCTGCTTATTATCGCAATTGATTAACATATTCGTGTTATACAGGTATTGGCGATCTCAATGATATGAGTCTTATGGTTTTTCATCGGGTTTTTATGTGTTAATTGATCGATGTTCTAACTGGTTATGAACCGAACAGTTGCACATTGTTAAAACTCATATATTGATGACAATTAGTTCCGATGATCATTGATTAAGATATAAAACTGATTTCAGACCAATGTCATTGGAGTTAAATGTGAAAATTGTTAGGAAACTAACTGATACGTCTTTGATATTCATCGTCTTTGACTTTGAATAGTCAAAATTAATTTAATTTTTGACTCCTGATAGTCAAATGAAAATTTAATTTACATTCGTTACCTTTGTAACAAATGATCAGGTCAGATTCGTTAAATTGTTAACGAAAGACTATCTGTTTCGCTAAGGTAGCGAATGGACAGTGCATTTGATAACGAATAAGTGTATCGAATCACAGTTGATTCGTTAAAGTAATACGCATTGATTCGTTACAATAACGAATGACTTCACGTATAAGTATGATTCGTTCTTTGTAACGAATGTAAAACATTAATTGTATAACGAATGTCTCATTCGTATAAAGTAACGAATGAGATGCTCATTCGTTAAATCAGTATGATGTATTTTAAACAGTTTGTTGTTTTCTTTCAGAAATGGCAGACGAGATCATTCAACACCCAGTTCCCGAGCAACAACCAGCAGATAATCCAGAACAGCCTGAAATTCAAGCTGAACCTGTTCAAGCTCCTATCATGCTGTCATGGAACAAGAGCCATAATATTTGTGCCTATCTTGAGCCGAACTTTGAAGATTCTCCTGTATTCGGGGGAATGATTAGTTTTCTAATTCGCTCGAGAATCTACAAGGCTATTTCTACCCGTACAGTTGTTTATCAGAAGATAATACAAGAGTTCTGGAATACTGCTAAGTTCAATGAAGAAGATAATCAGATAGAAGCGGTTATTCAAGAAAAACGGGTGGTGATCGATATTGGCGTGATCAGAGACTCGCTGGGATTTAATGACACAGTTGATGACAGATGTGAGTTCGATAGAGCATTGATCAGAGGGTTATTTTGCCGTGTAAAGTATAATGGTGATTTGGGCAGATCTATGTACAACAAAGCGAACTTGTGTGAAGAATACAAGTATCTGCTTGACGTATTGATTCATTGTCTCGGTGGACGCAAAGGTGGATTTGACGAGTGCCGAGTGATGCTTCAATCTGCGTTTGTTGCCCTTGTTCTTAATAAACCATTCAATTTCTCAGAATTGGTTTATTATCATTTGAAAGAAAACCTCACAAGCAGACATAAGTTCTTAATGTATCCCAAATTTTTACAAATGATGATAAATGATCTAGTACCTGACTTGGAAAAAGATCAAGCAGACGTGATGAAGCTCGATCATATGAATGATGAGACGATGCGATGTTTGAGATCGTACAGAGGTCAGAGTTTGGCAGATCGACCAAAGTTTAAACGTTTGATTGGTCATCTAGCGAATATTGATTATGTCGCGCCACCTAATGATCGTTGGACTCATGAGGATTCCGATTCAGAACGTGAAGGTGGTGATGGTGGAGATGATGGTGGTGATGGTGGTCCAGGACCCCAAGCCGATTTAAGTTATGAACAGAAGCGTAAGCGTAAGCGTAAAGGTAAAGAACCGATGACGGAAAAGGGGGAGAAACCCAAGAAACAACGAGTTAGAAGGGGTTCGGGTATTGAGATACCGAGTCAGCCGTTTGTGCCTTCTACTGCTGTTTCTACTCCTATTATTTCTTCTACTGCTTCTCCAGTTCCAGTTCCACAGATTCCACGATCTCCTACTCCTACTACAATGACAAATTTTCCTCGTTCTCCAACACCTATGCAGATGCCTACGTCTCCAATGCCTCCAACTCATTTTGGAGATATATTACATACTGTATTGGCACAGATGCCTAAACCACAGCCAACTACTCCTGTTACTCCAACACCGTTGCCGAGGCCTGAGCATTCGTTTATGACATTCAATCGTCCTCAGAGTCCAATGCAACCAGTGCATCCTAATTTCTATCACATGGCTCCTCATGCTCAATGGTTTCACATGATGAATCTGTTACATTTACAGCACACTCAAATGCAAGCAGACAGAGCTGCAAATGAGCTAGCGCAACGGAATTTGCTGAGGCATCTTCTATCGGCTCAACGTGATAATAGGGAACTTCGAGCCCTGATTTCTGCTCAGGGGGAGAGATTAGATAAGCAGGATGAGATTATTCTTCAACTGACATGCAAAGAAGATGAATTAAAG
Organism: Bidens hawaiensis; assembly: GCF_021521415.1. Taxonomy (NCBI): domain Eukaryota; kingdom Viridiplantae; phylum Streptophyta; class Magnoliopsida; order Asterales; family Asteraceae; genus Bidens; species Bidens hawaiensis. The sequence goes on from NW_027499281.1 coordinate 18,684, forward strand.
AAGTTGAAGAATAATGAAGACGATCAGGATGGTGCAGGGGGTGGGGTAGATCAGCAACCGAGCGGAAGTTCCACACCGTCGGCGGGTAATAAGACTGATGCGAGTGTTGGTGGAGGGTCTGAAGCTAGTAACAGATTGTTCCATATAAAGATTACACGAGAGCCAAGCCAATAGATGTTATTCCGGCTAACATGCTTCTGTTTGTAGGAATGGATGGGATTGTATACAGTATGGTGAATGCTGATGAGATCGAAGAAGGAGAATTTGTTGATCATTCTTTAACGAAAGAACAAATTTCCTTGCTTCTGGATCTAAATGATGATGAGATTGAGGAATTGGGTAAGAACGTGGATGTGGAGATGGAAGATAGTACTGATACAGGTATTCCTCACGGGAATGTACCTGATTTTGAAGAAGTGGAAGTGGAAGATGTTACTGTTGAAGAATATCCTGAGTTTTACACCGACAACAACACTGACTCAGGTATTCTGTTTTTCACTACTGAGCACTTTGATGCAGCAGAACGTCGGTTACAAAAAGAAAAAGAGAAGTGGAATAAGCCTGCAAAGACCAGTCACGTATCGACAACAGAGAAAAAGCGCAAACGTGCTTTGGATGGTATGTTCGAGCATAACGTAAAGAAGATAAACAAGATGATTGAGACCTTTCGTTATCATGAACAAGAGGAAGTCAAATTAGCAAGGGATCGAGCATCAGCATACCAAATGAAGAAGTACAAGCCAGCTAAAGATGTAAGAGGTGACATGGTAGCATGGCAGTATGATTCTGAGCTTAAGGTATATATCGTGAATTGGGAGCATGGTATTTATAATTTCAAACGCTCACACGATATCTTATCTATGCCCAGATGGGATGTGAGAACCCTAGCCAATCGACTGTTTGTGAATCGTGGGGACGATAAATGGGCTAGTTGGTTCTATAAGCAGTTATTACATGAAACCCGTTTTGGTTTCAAGTTCTTCAAGCCTCAGGTGCCAATTCATAAGTACATTGATGAGATTGACACTCGTACTGGCTGGAGGAAGTTAATTTTACACGTCAAGCCGCCGAAGACTATGAAGAGGGTTCCTTATGTGTGTCTAATAACCCTATAATAATGACCCTCACAACTAAGCTTTAATATTAAAACGAAAATCCTAAAACCACACACAACCGGCAAGTGTGCCAATCGCAAGCAGTATAGACCTAGGAAGTCCGAGTATCGAACACGTGGACACGTAAGACGCTAACGATCACTAAACCTAGACAAGACCTACCTTAGAATAATATTTAATTGATTTTTGATTTTTACTTACTTAACTGAACTAACAAGACTGACTGACAAAAGTTACCTAAAATAGAAACCTTAACGGAAAACTAACTGAGTTAACTTCGGATGGAGAAAAACGTCTACCTAGGTCTGAATCAAATTGTAGGCCTAACAAGCTAATGGATTGGATGACTTCAAGACACCGGTCCCTAAATATGACACGACTAAGGATCGCTCGGGCTCACTGGATTACCTCTCGGTCTCACTCAACAAGCCTAAACTACTCAAAATCGGCTAAAACGACCAAACCGGGAAACAATTGCTAACGTGTTCTAATGCTAGATCACCTCTCGGTCTCACCAACACTCACCCTAATGGTAATGAATACTACACAACCAAGGATAGAGGGACAATTCAACTTAAACCAAAATAGATCAACTAGTCGCTCAAATACCTAAACCTAACAAGAAACGAACTCACTCTCGCGCAATCCTTATTCTAGCATGCAAAGGCAGTGAGACAACCCTAACTTCCTATCACCTCTCGGTCTCAAGGAAGGTGTTTAACCGCTGTACTTAATCCAAATAATCATGCAACAAAACCCTACGGTTGTACCTACCGCAAACAAACCCTAAACACAAAGTCTAGAATCAAACAATGCACCGATCAATCAATACAAAACTAATCAATCAACGCACAGGGTTTATGCAATGAATCACTAAAATTTCCAGCCCTTAAACACAACCTATTTCATGTCTAAATCAAACTTTAGAATAGCAATTCAAGTCTATCAATCAAACAATCCATAAAACATATCAAACACTAACAAGAATCATCATTCCTAGATAGAACTAACAAGTTTAGCCGAGAATCATTTTTGGACAGCAGCAAACAATTAATAAACACATCATTAATCCCATACCAAACATCATAATATTCATCCAACAATCAATACTAACCAATAACAACTCAATCCTTAAAGCAATTGCAAAACTAGTTAACAATTCAACAAGTATAAGAAAGATTGATGAACAATAGTTGAAAGAAAGGATATGAGATGGTATCCGGGTGCTCTTTGCTGCTGTAAAACTGATGTAAAATCTTCCCGAGGCTTGGTTCTTACTTGTTCTTCCTTCCCTAGCCGTCACACGATCAAACCCTAAGCCGAAAAAAACTTTTTCTTCTTCCTCCTTTTACTGCCTGGTCCGATCGCAGCCTAGCTGTGTGTTTAGGGTTTTTTATTTTTTTTTATGTTATAATATAATATGGTCTTGGGCCTCCATGATGCATACGGGTCGGGCCTTGAGCTTTGTCTTGAACTTATATGCGTAAAAAGGCTCGTAGAATGCTCGAAAAGTCCCGGTTTTCTTCTTTCTTTCACCCAAAACCTACAAGATTAATAAATGTATGTAAAACCTATCTAAAACGAGTTAAAACATATAAAATATAATATAATACGTATACGTAGATAAAATGTGCGGAAAATACGAGTGTTTTACAACACATCAGTTCCCATGAAGATATTTCCTCAGAGTCTTTTCACCTCGTTCAATTATTAGTACTACGACAATATTACAGGTGAAGCAGTGATTGTTTATGGTTACGGTTCTAACACGAAGACAATACGTGTTATTGATTCGATGTGGCTAGTCAACCTATCTGAGTCTGACAACGATGCGTTATTTACAAGTCAGATCAGATTTGCTAATGTAAGAGATTATGAACTTGCTATGCAGTTTCAGAAGGTTGTTAGAGTCCGTTATGCATACAACATTCATAGCTGCGTTGACTGGAAGACGAAGATGTTCCAGTGTTAAAGTAGATAAAGAGCTCGAGACGGGGGGGAGTTTGTTGATACATGTTTTTTACGTCTCGATCTTTATCAAGGCATTAATGTAATAACTCTAAAGTATAGGGGTCTTAATGTAAATATGGCTAAATGGGCCATTCGCTCTAATGTAAGTTACATTCGTTACCCCGTAACGAATGTAACACATTCGTCTAATTGTAAGCTCATTCGTTAACCTAGATTAACGAATGAGGGCCATTCGCTATCATTTAAAGTATAACGAATAAGTATGTTTATTCGTTAAAGTTTCTATAACGAATGACACATTCGTTAAGTGTTAAGTTAACGAATGTGGTCATCCCCTATAAATACCCTGTAACTTATCATTAATGTAACAGTTCTGATATTTTGCCATTTCTCTCTCGTTACTCTGCCGAATTGTTCACTCAACATACACACATAACGTATACAAGCCTAATCGTATAAGAATCAACATGTGTATCGTTGTTATCAAGATCTAGATCCTTCCCCAAGCTCTTTCAATAGGGTAAATTAATAATATTGCAGATGTCTATAAATTGTTTCTTCACAGTCAGACCATATTTGGCTGATAAATTGGTTGTGGCTCAATGGTAGAGCACTCACTTTACTAGTGAGAGGTAAGGGGTTCAAACCTCACTATCACCAATTTATATGGGAGATATGAGGGATGACCCTGGCTTGCCAGGGTTTGAGTCCTGATCTCACCCGGTTTTACCGGCTCCTTGCTGTCGTGCCGTTTGGCGGGCATGAGGGTCAGATTTTATCCGGGGAATCCCTCAATAGGTGGACCGCTAGGGGCTCCGTCCGTCCGGACTCGTGGCCGGCTCGGGCTACCTTTAACCACTGGGGGCCGCGTACGAAGTACCCGACGTTACTTAGTTGGTCGTTCCAAAAAAAAAGACCATATTTGGCTGAAAAGTTTTGGTAAGTAAAATCCTAACTTTTCTTTTCATTCTTTTTTTTTTTTTAAACTCAAAAATAAAGTGTTAATGATTAGGAACTATTGTACTAAATTTCCCTTTTGTTAACTTGTAGTTCGTACTTATTAATTCGGTCCTTATTTTAGAATGTCGCACTTGTTAAGAGGCAAGTCCCTTTCAAACATTAATTAAAATGGTTGGAATATATCATCATAACTTTACTCTTTAGAACTGGACCATTGGAGCTTTCGGTAAACGTGTTCGTCGTTAATAATTCGTCATCAATACGATAAGATAAGTCAAAATAACAATATACTTGTTTAGATACAATCAAAACAACAACAAACATACTTAGTAAAATTTCTATCAATAACAAAACTATAAATAGAAGATTAGGATATGGGAATAATAGAATGTAGACAAATCGTACCTATAACTCAAAAAAACAAAAAAGTTGCTTTCAAACTGACCCCATATAAAAAACTATATGTATGAAACCGAATAAAAGAAACAAAAAATCAAACACAAGACCTCTAACCAGTGGAGATAAAAACAAATAAATACAGGTAATAATAATAATAATGGGGAAAATCGATTGTATTGTCGGTAAAAGGGGGGGGGGGAATAATAATTTAAAAATAAATTCTTACAGTAATATACTTTTTAAATAAACCCACAAATTACACATTTAAAAACCAAAGTCCATAACACAACAATGACGAAAATGAAATGAATACTACACAAAAAATCGACATGAAAAATGATGTGAAAATTTAGATTCCTACAAAATGAAATTAATTATAAACTTTGTTTTTTGTCATCTATGTTTAGGAAATCGAATTCCTCCACCTTCTTGGTGCCTTTCTAGCCTGCGTCACATTACTCGGACTCTCGACATTATTTTCGGTCGTACTCAGCTTCGTAATCTTGCTCAGCTTCTTCCATCCACTCGACCATGCGGAATGATGTTTCGGTTTATTCAGCTTATCAAACTGCCTTTGCAAATTCTCCATCTCATGTTGCAGTTCCAAGTACTTGGTCTTGACAGTCTCCAACTCGAATTTAAGCGTGTTTATGTCCTTTTTAGCTGCAGCCCATCCTTCCTGAAACGACTGCGGTGTTCCTTCTAGCAATGTTTTCCTGTTTTGAACCATCGGTTGGTATTGTGGACCGGCGGTTTCTTTAACCGAGTTGCTTGCGATCGCGTTGCTGATCTTCACCTGCTCGGAGAAAAGAACCTGCACTACTACTCGGAGTGGGAGCCTCTCATTTTGTGCAGCGTGCATGCAAGCGTCCATCGAGAGCTTCTGGCAGTCCATCACTCTGCATAGCCTTTTCCGCTCATGCTCAGAAAGAGTAGGGTGGGCCTGTAACATACACATGAGCTCTAGCAATAATGAAACATGTTTATGTTTTCATGTAACATATTTACCATTTTGATCACAATATTCAACTCAAAAGAAAAAATAAAGTTACATGTAATGTATATTTTGTACTCTTTTTATCATTTTAAGAGATAACCCTACTATAGTTTAGTGGTAAAACACCACCCTTTCCCCTTTTGAGACCTGAGTTAGTCCCTGCATCCACGTTTCATCTTGACACCCAAAAAAAAAACTTCACTTTTTTAGTGACCAATGGGCCCCAACTTTGAGGGGAACAAAAAAAAGTCTGATTTTATTCAGTAATCAGTGACCCTACTTTTGTTATGATTAAAAAAACTATTAAATATAAAAAAGAGTCTAGATGTTTTAAAAAATCTAAAGTACAAAACTAAAAGCTCATAAAAAAGGCCTGTACTTTTTCCATTTTTTTTTTGTTTTTCATTTTGCCTTCAAAATGGTTAAACTGCCCTAATAGTAAGTAATAACTGTTCGCTTTATATTCCATCTTGCACCATGCCCTGGTACTCTAAACTTAATAAGCTAAATAATGAAGTTTAAAGGTTAAAAGTACCTTAAGATACGAATCGATAGCGCGATATAATCCATCATCGCAACTCCTTGCTGATTCGGGCAAAGCCTCGGCCAGCACTTGAAACTTTGTCAACGAAAGGTTCGGATCCCTTGAGACCTCGGTGAGGTAGCTATCAACGAGCCGAGCGACTCTCATTTTTGCATTTGAGTTATTACTCCGTTGCGTTAAACCTTCTTGCGACGATTGACGGCCTGGGTTCTCGGTTTCCATCTGTTCTTGAACCAGGAAATGCTCCAAAAGCCTTTGAACCAAATCAACATCATACATAGTTTCGGCTTTGTTGTAACAAGGGATCAAAAGATCAGACAAACTCGCCTGTTCGAATTGCATCCCGACTCGTTTTTCGAGCTCTGTAACGAGTGCGGGAGTCACCTTCATCAAGTTAGCCATTCGCAGTAACTGAAGAAGGAAGCTGCAAGAAACACTATCCTTTTGGGGAGGAATTATGCTTATTAGGCTTTCAATTATCATTCTTTGATCTCTCATTTGACTAGTTGAAGAAAGATCATCCCGGTTTCCGGCTACAATCATGTGCAGCCCCCCTTTCCAGTGGCCCGAAACCGCCACTCCCGCCATCCCACCACCAGTACTACTTCCTTCTTCAGTTAAACCACTAACCCCCTCTTTGATCAACCCAGGAAGCGATTTAGTGGCATAATGTGTAATTGCGGCTCCAATGAGTTCATACCGCATTCCTTTAACTTTAATCGCAGTGATCACTCGCACGAAGTGATCGATTCTAAGAATCGAAACATCTTCAAACCACCAGTCTGGTGGAACTGGGCTTCTGCTCGGGCTGGAATCTTTCATCTCGTTCCAGCCCGGGCTAGAAGCCTTGATAGGCTTTCCGGTGTACTGCCACCGGATACCTTTCGGGTTTGCACACGCTTTCCACGCAATCGATTCGCTGCATCTCCTAACAATTTGAAGATTCTCAGCCCAAGGAGACAAAGATTCGCAGCTTTTTAGTACAAGGATTGAATCTCTCCATGATGATAAAACCACATAACTGAGAAAAGCTTCTGTTTTGAATATTAGATTCCCTTCTTCCAAATCCTCAGTCATTTCCAGATACTCAGCAGCACAGCGGAGGCCAGAGATGTTTGTGGCGGTCAGATCCACCGCGATTCCATAGCAGAACTTTGCCGCGAGTTCGAAGGCTTCTGGACCACCTGGTATGTCATCCATGGCTATCTTGCTCAAATCTAGTTCTCTTGAATCATATATTATTCTGTTCATCTTTCCATTTCTTGAAAGAAGGGGATACTTCCAAGTTCGAGTAAGAGGAAAACAATACGAATCAATTAATAACAGTACACACAATTTGTAAGATTAAGTTAAAAGTTTCATGACTATTACCTTATGCAAATGGAATGAAACATCACCAATCTGGACCAAGAAATCACTTGGAACATCAGTTGCAACGAACCAAGATTTGCCTCTTTGCTCGAACCGATCAGTTTGGACGCCATGTTTCGTCGAAGAAAGAACTCCATTTTCGTAGTCTCTTCCGGCAACCGACTCAGACTCTGAATCCCACATGATGGTGACAGTAAAACCCTAAAGAAGTCTGGGAAATTTGCTGGTGAGGATGATTATTGGTGTATGGTGACTCCAAAACAGTAGAGTATCATATGGGTTTTGGTTGGATTTATAAAAAGAATATGGGATTGATATGCAGTTTGAAGAACAATACAGGCAGTGAGGTAATGGGCATAAGGCTGAGGGGTGTGGGGGGCTCTAACGGGGGCGCGAGTGGGGGCTCCAGCCAATAATATTGTGACGTGTGGCAGAGAGAGAAACTGGATAAGGGGGGTGTTGGAGCCCCCGCTGGAGCCCCTGGCCCTGGTGTGGAGGGGCTCCAGCAGGGGCTCCAGCGGATTTTTTTTTTTTATTTTTTTATAAATATATTCAAAAAACGTATTATTAAAAAAACTCATAAATTATTAAAAAAACACACATTAAAAAAAACACATTAATATCTAAAAATAAAATAAAAATTAAAGTACTAAAAAAACATTATTCTTATTCTTCGGCTTGGTCTTCTTCGATCAACCTCTTTCGGATACGTTCCTTTTGCTTTTCCATCAGCATTTGATCGACCGGATTTAGGTTACTGAAGTCTCTTGTAAGGAAGTCCAAATCTCTCATTCGACTTTTTTCCTTTTTGTCATTAGAGACCACCTCCATGGTTTTGTTGAATTTATTGAGGGATTCAACAAGATCGACGATGTTTACGGCTCCCCCCTCAGCCGGTTTTTTCCCCTTGGCGTCCCGTCCCAATGGCCGCCTCCTCGGCGGTGAAGACGTTTCCTCCCCCGCAATGTTTAGGTCGAATCCAACGCGGCAATCCGACCCGGCGGAAGTGCTATACGCTCCAGACGAACTAGTTTTAGTCCGTTTCGGCCCTACTTCCGCATCATGGTCCGGCGCCACAAGCTCAACCCACTTGGAACACCTTTTCAACCTCTCCCACAACTTTAAATCGTCCCACGTCTTCACCGTCCCATACCTCCGCAAACACTCCTGCCTCCACTCTTCGACAGTGAAATTGTAAACCGCCAAATCATCACTGCCACTTGGTCTCATACGACCGGCGTTCCTGTTGAAAAGATTAGTAAACAAGCCGACAAATTTTCTGATTTCGGACCACCGACCCGAAATCATATCGGCGTTTCGCTCTGTACTCCCAACGAGCGTATAGAACGTCTCCCTAACATTTGTCCAAAAAACCTTGCTTTTTTGGTAGTCGGCTGCAAAATGAATAATTAAATTAGATTTCCAGTTAACTTTTTTATTTAACTTTTTTATTAAAAATCATTTTTAAAAACGTTAAAACAATTACCGCAACGCCGATCCTCAGAAATGACTATCCAAGCCCGACACAAGGCTTCCTTCTCATCCGATGACCACGGAGTGGTTTTCCGTTTCGTCCTCGGAGTCGAAGCCGGTCCCGGCCCGTCCGTTGCAAGTTGTTTTTTCCGGTGGACGCGTCTTCTTGCTCCCGTAGCATCACCGTGTGATTCTTGTGTCTCTGGAACAACAAAGTTAGAAGACGGTTGTATGTTGGATGGTTGAAAGCCGGATGTTTCTTGCGGCCCCGAATAAAACATCGGTTGGTCTGGTGACGACCATAAATCGTCGTTAATATAATCTGAATCTAGGTTTGGGTACCAATTTCCAGACATTTTTGGGTATTATATAGGAGTTTGGGATATTATATAAGGGTTTGTAAGGTGAAATTGTGTTTTGATATGGTTGAAATGGGAGTAATTTGGGGTATTATATAGAGGTTTTAAGGAATTTTTTTAAAAAAAATCGGAGCTCAACGGCTCTTTTGGGGAACCCACCAGCTTTTTCTCTCTCTTCTCCCGCGACCACACTCACGCCTGCCTGGGGGCTCGCGCTCGCGCCCCGTTCGCGTCCCGGTTCGCGCCCCGGTGGTGTGGGGTTAGCGCCTGGGGGCTCGAGCGGAGGGGCTCTCGCGCCCAGGTTAGCGCCCCACACCCCTCAGCCTAAACATGAAAATGTTTTTGGAAAGGATTTTGTCAGATTTTGAGAGCTTTATGTTTCAAGTATATGCACATTGAGATGTTACAATCAGTTACTACTGACTACCTTGCAAATCTACTAAAAGATCGGCGCACGTGCCCTTATCTAACACAAAGATCAAGTATGTCCTTAATTCTCATTAATTTAAAAAGATATAAATGTTGTTTTTTATAGGTAAAATGTTACGCAAATCATACATGTAAAAGAAAATGTTAGATCAAACTTCTTTATTATGTAAAAAAAGACTGTTTGTTTCCTAATAGTTGTTGGTGTATGAATTATGGTAGTGGATGGTGGTGGTGCAAGATGGTGATGGTGGTAGTAAAAGATGGTCGACAGTGGTGGTGGACGATGGTGGTATACGGTGGAGGTAACTAGGTGGTGGACGATGGTGGTGGCGGACGGTGCGTGGCAGACGGTGGTGGTAGAAGGCGGTGGTGGCGGGTAGTGAACAGTGGTGGTGGGTGGTGGATGGTGTTGGTGACGGACGATGGGCGGTAGGTGGTGGTGTACAGTGGGTGTTGGTAGGTGGTGGTGTTTAACACTCTGCAGACATTTGAAGATTTTAGAAGTGGATGAGCCAAGTATGCACCAAGAAGAGTCCTCCCAGACTTTTTTTAATGAAACGTAGTCGAAAAACATAATTCTGCAAATGGCAATGTCTGCGTGTGATCTGCGCAGCGCAGACAAAAGAGTCTGCGTAGACATTTCTTAGAAAAACAAAAGCACCTTAGTGAAAATGGAAGTTAATAGAAAAATACGATGATTACATGACGCTATGACAGAAGGGCGACTCAACCAATTTAATGGCCTATAACAGTGTAATAAATAAGGCTTTGTCGTAAAAAAAATTATTTTACTTTCGCTCCAAATAAACCAAGATGTTGTCATCATTTTTGGTAAACACGTAAGTAATTTAATTTTCACACCTTCCTATACCAAATTCAGTTTCACTGCTACAAAAACATATATAGCACCGGTCAAAAAAAAATATTTTACAAGGGTATGTAGGTCAAGTGTTGTATAAAATGTAATCCACCGATTTAAAAATAACAATTTTCTAAACCCGTTGCAAAAAGAAGAAATTAGAGTTGTTTATTGAACAAAAGTTTAAACAACGGTAAAAAAGAATGTTTTGCTTCACTACTACAAAAACATCTACTAGCGCCAGTCAAAAATTTATTTTACAGCGGTATGTAGGTCAGGCGTTGTATAAAATGTTATCCAACATTTTAAAATAACAATTTTCTAAATCCGCTGTAAACAAGAAGAAAATTAGAGTTGTTTATTGAACAAAAGTTTAAACAATGGTAAAAATTAATGTTTTACAACAATGTGAAGGTCAACTGTCATAAATTAATAAGAACAAAGTTAGCGTTATTTATTGAACAAAACTTTAAACAACGATGAAAACAAATGTTTTACAACGGCATGAATGTCAACCATTGTAAATAAGAGGAAAACTAGTGTTGTTTATTGAACCAAAGTTTAAACAACGGTTAAAGAAAACGTTTTACAATGGTGTGAAGTTCAACCGTTGTAAAAACAAGAAAACTAGCGTTGGTTCTCAGTTCCCTCCTTTTAAAATTTTATAAATTTCATCTCCCCACTTAACCTAATATATGGCTTTCCTAAATTCTCTCCCTCATTCTCTCTCTAAATCTACTCTTTAAATCACATGTGTGTTCATCGAATTTTGATTAAATTGAGGTATGCTTCATTGATTATGTTTGTAACTTCAGCTATGGTTTATGTGTGGCTTGATTTTGTTATGTTTAAGCTGTAGATTTCAGTTTACTTTATGTTTACCAATTGGAATATTTGATCCACCTTGGGTTTATCGTTATGTTGAGCTTGTTGATTATTTGATGTATTTGATTTTGTTTTGTAGTTACAAATCCATTCCATTATTGTCTACATTATCTAAACGTACATTTGCTAATTAAAGAAAGAAGCTTTTTATTTTACACTTTATTCTCCCACTTTTGGAGCTTTATTCATTTGGATAATTGATATTTAGAAAAGTGAGTGATATATATAATTTTTGGAAGTTTTTGAATGTGTAACGAAAGAAGCATAAAATTAATGGAAATTAAAATGTAGACCAAGTGTTTGATAATAAAAATATTAAATGAGGAGTATATATTATTACACCGTGTAAAGGGAATGTTAGTAATCAACATAATATGCTTTGAAAATAATGCTTTGAGTTATTGCATATTGTATACGGATTTTGAGAAAACAGGTTGAGCTTAGGAATAACTCAAAGCAGAAGAGAGTGAATGATGATTGATAAACATACCAAGAAATAACATGTAAGTGATTATAAACAACATTGAAACTGTTTTTAATGTTGTTCTAATCCAATACAATATGACTTTGTAAGCCATACAAAGTAGCTTTCACAAAAACTTAATTCTTGTTGTAGACAAACTAAATTTATTATGTATTATAGCTTTCATATATTATGTTTCTTCATAATGTTCTCTAACACTCTTTTAATTTTTGTTTCATATATAACTTATTATGGACACCAATTGCTAAGTGATCCATTTTTCACATATATTCTAGACTTGGTTTTCTTGTGTTGATAGATATTCTAATCTTATTACGTTTGGTAGAATTGATATATGTTGCTTTTATCTTTAGTTGGATCGAAGATGGACATAGTGTTACCAGAAGAAGGGAAGGAAATAAGGGTTTCTTGCTCAAACTGTTGAAGAATATGCGCATGCGATTTTTAATATTTTAAGGGTGTTATCCGAGAAACATTTCGAAAGAATGCAGGGAAGTATAAATAGCATTGTATATATACTGGTTTAGTTTTTATTTATGGCTTAGACTAATTTTGTATAAATTAGATTTTGGTTGCTGCAATGTGTTGCTTAATACAAATATAACTTTTATTTTATTTTTTTCAAAAAAAAGACGAATATGTAGAAGCTTTATTTTTTTGAATAATCAAAGAACCGTTGTTTTTGGGTGATAAAAGAACATTGTTTTTTTATATCATTTACAATGTTCTTTTCTATACTATTTTTAACACAATGAGGTGGTGCTTTTTGATATCATTTTATACCTGTTTCTAAACCGTTTAAATACATTTTGCAAACCAAGTTTAAACAGCTTTGAAACCATTATGTAAACCCCATTTAACCATTTTAAAATGGACCTTTTCTGTACCGTTTAAACCGTTTTAAATAGTCTTGATATCATTTAACCGTTTTAAAATGGAAAAAATGTGTGTTTTCTGGCAAAAAAAAAACATTTTTCCGGCGACCTGCAACAAACATCGTTAGGATTCTGTTAGTCGCGAACCGTTGGGGAAAAAATGCGTTAAAATATGGGATTGCCAACAGCCAATTTATTAGTTAGGATCGACAGCGACCAAAAGATGATAGTTGGGATTAATAAAAATCAATACACCAAATATATATTCACAAAAAAAAAAGACTATCATAAAACAGGGCTAAAAGCTATTATATAATAAAGAAGAGAAAACCTTTCGATCAGTGCGCTTTGCATATACCTCGTTACATTTAGTCTTTCGGATATGGCATTACTATTCTCTAATGTGCAATTTGATAAATGATGTAACTTCCTAAGTTTCGTTGGTAATTAAATAAAGGAATATTGATTTTAAATAATCTTACTATGCTCTATTCGTAAATATCAGTACCAATTTTGCACTTGCCTACTGGCAGTCCCAACTATTGGTATATTTGTTTTTAACGGGCCGCGAATAACGGATGACTAACTCCGTTAGTGATTTGCTGATGTGGCACGCCTAGTTGTCAAAAAATTGCTTATATGGCAGCTTACGTGGCTCAGTATAACAATTTTATTTCTCTATCTCTCTCTCTCTCTCTATCTCTCCCCTGCAATTCACCCACCACCACCACCACCACCCATCACCACCAAACCCTAGCCCTTTTCAGAAACTCGATTGCTTCTTTTCTTCTTCTTCCTCGATCGCCTTCCTCATTATTTCCGTCGTCTTGAAGAAGTCGACATCATAATCATCCCCTGAAGACACCAACTGATTCTTCTTCTTCTTCTTCTTCTTCTTCTTCTTCGGTGAACACCACAAGCAACCAATACTCCGTTGCACCAGTGACTCGCTTCTCGATGAATTAAACGAACCGGATCTAGAATTCGATTTCGATTTACCAATTGATGAATATTTAGGTTTCGAATCTCGATTTCTGTCGGAATATTCGGTGGATTTCTTCATATGCAAGTTGCATTTGTTTCGATCTCCGCTGGTGCAGGGAGGCGAATTTTTCGATAATTTCTTGTTAGGTGATCGAGGGCGGTGGCAGAGGGTGGGACGAAGGTTGCAGGTAGTGGCGGCAGAGGTGATTAACAGAGGTTGCAGGTGCCGGCGTAGAAGAAAGCTTGGAGCAGAGCCGGTTGTAGCAAGGAAGATCTATTGAAGCGGCGGTGGTGGCGGAAAGTCTGGTGTGGCGGTGGTGGCCGGTGGTGGAAGTGGGTGGCCATGAAGTGAAAAAGGTAGAGGAGCTGCAGATGGTGGAGGTAGAAGATGGATTTATTGAGATCTACGGTGATTCTCTTGCTTATGTTGTTGGGGTTGCCACCCTAAGTTGCCACAAAGCAATTTTTTTACAACTAGGCGTGCCACATCAGCAAATCACTAACGAAGTTAGTCATTCGTTAGTCGCAGCCCATTGAAAACAAATATACCAATAGTTGGGACTGCCAGCAAGAAGGTGCAAAATTTGGACTGATATTTACTAATAGGCCATAATTAAGATTATTTAAAACTAATATTCCTTAAATAAATAAGGTTCTAAATGAATTATAGAAGAAAATGTAATTATCTAAAGTATGAGAGGATTAAGTGTCATTAGATGAAAAGTTAAACATGAAACTGTACCCCCTTTCTATACATGTAGCCACCATCTCATTTATATCTTCACCTCTAACTCCTCCTTTACCCAAAATCCCGTTTTTGTGAGAACAACCCGCAAAGATCCGATGATTCCTGGAGATCTAACCGTCGGAACGGTCTCAAATTTTAACTGAGTGTTCATGATATATAATGAAGATTCCCACTGATCAGATCTTTGATCAGAGGTCAGGAAGTCCAGTTTTTATAAGCAAAAACGTAACAGTGAAAATGAAGTTTTACGGAAACTGTTTGGGTTTTCTGGCGATGGTGGCGGCGGATTTCGGCGGCGGCAGCAGGTGGATCTGGTAGATCTCAGCGACCCGGTCATATAGCCGCTTGAATCACTCAATTCCGAGTTCGTTTGATATGGTTTCGGGTTACTCGAGTGATTTCGAATATAAACCTCAAAGGTGTGTTTTTATTAAAAAGGCTTACTTTTCTTGTACGAAATTGCATGAAAATTGGTAGGATGATAGATCGGGGCACGATTAGTGATAAAGTAATGAACTTGTTAGCAAATGGTTTAGTTGGTTCGGTTCAGGTAAAACGAGTAGCTTTCGATTCGTTAAAAGGGCGGGTATACAAAATTGGTACAGCCCAAAACCCATAAAAAGGGGTAAAATCGGGTCTTAAGGAAGGGCCCCAGAGGAATATGGCTTTAAAATGGTTTACATGAGAATTGTTTTCATTAGAATGGTTTTCATGTGAATTGTTTTCATGAGAATGGTTTACATGAGAATTGTTTTCATGAGAATGGTTTCGATGCGAATTGTTTTCATGCGATGCGAATGGTTTGCATGCGACTGGTTTGCTCCCATGCAATGCGACTGGTTTACATTTATGCGATGCGACTGGTTTGTTCCCATGCGATGCGATTGGTTTGTTCCCATGCGATGCGATTCGTTAGGAACTTCACTAACCTAAAGAATGACAGGGTTAGAAATATTTAATTAATACTATACATTATTAAACAGATAGACGTGGGCAACTAAGGAGAAGTGTTACAATTAACTCTGAGAGGAACAACATCCAGGTGAGTTCAAGCCCCTTTCTCTGTGACGTTTTTCGGGACTGTGTGCATACTCCTATGTGATAGTTAATACACTTATCCTAAGTGATAAGTGTATGATATGTGTATGATTATTTATTGAATGTTATTATTGAAGGTTGTATGAATGTGCGTATATAAATATAATTATTATATATGCAATTGAAATATGTGTAAAGTATGCATGTATGATAGAGAACGTACGAAGTAAATGTATGGACGATTGATGGGACATGCATGGTTGTATGGTTAAGCGAAACAAAGGGACCAGACCCTATTAATATCTGAGATAGAAGGGACCAGACCCAAATATTATCTGAGATCGAGGAAGGAGGGACCAGACCCTAATAATATCTGAAATTGGAGGGACCAAACACTAATAATATCGGGTATTAGAGGGACCGGACCCTATTAATATATGAGATGGAAGGGACCAGACCCTGAAAATATCTGAGATAGAGGAACCAGACATTAATAATATCCGAGATAGAAGATGTATGATAGTTTACGGTATACCATAGGGATTTATGAAAGAAATTATGTAAGTATGTATGCATGTATGTAAAGTATGTATGAAAAAAGTAATAGTGAGTAAGGTACAAATACGTATCTTCGGACACGTATGAGTAAGGATATGAATGAATGCATGTTAATTGATTAACTAGAACTCACTCAGCGTAGTTGACTTTTAGTGTGCTCGCAGGTAAATAGGTTAAAGGAGCTGGATTGAGAAGGACACATGGTAGGGATTGAAAGGTTGTCATCTAAAGAAGAAAGATTATGACTTTTGATGTTATGTTAAGGACAATTTAACTTTTGATAAGACAAGATTTTGTGATTTGTAATATATTGGTTGATGTTTTTAGTATTTCCGTGAAAGTTTTAATTAACTTTGATATTAGAACTGTGTTTATGAGTAAATTCAGCATCTAATGTAAGGCATCGGGATCAGGGCCTTACAAATGATATGTTGGTAAGTTCTAAGAATTCATTTAAAAATAATAATATTAAAATAACTAAATAAAAAAGTCAAAACTATATATTCGTGCGAAGAGTAAGCAAAAAGTTAAGAATTGAAGCCAATGCCAAAACTATACATTTTACTATTTTAGGCACGGTGTTTTTCAAAAATAATATTGCCGGTTCCAAGACTTACAAAAAGTTGGTGCAAACCATTATCTTGACTACCTTGTGGTTCATATGAAGGCTATAATTGATAAATTTATGACTTTTAGGAGAAATGTAGAGCTTTGATTAAAATTATCATAAGGGGCTATTCTTTATCTTATTCCGAGTGATGATTGATATATTATTATATTATCCTATTCTCAAATTTGTATTTTATAAAATATAGTATCCATTACTAATATTACTATTTTTATCTATCTATTCCTATTACGACTACTTTAATTATTTTACTATCACTCATTTATTTATCTAATATAGTTTTATGTTTTTCCTTTTTGGCCTAAAGGTCTAGCGTTGAACTTGGTGTTCCTTTTAATTGGTCTTATGCATATGGTTTTCGAGCCCGGGGTCTCTCTGGAAGCAACCTCTTTATTATTTGGGATAGAGATACGGTTTGCCCACATCCCACCATTCCCAGACCCTGCTAACAGATTGGCTATTTGCGGGATTTCTACTAGGTATGGTGGTTGTTGTTGTTGTTGTGGCAATATAAACTCAAACTAGCTTTAGAAACCCGTGTATTACACGGAATAAGTTAATGTATAAATTATAATGAATAATTTAATATAAATAAAATGAAGATAATTAAGTCTTTTTATATTATGTAAGAAAATGTGTTATAGTTGCTTTATATCAATAAACGTATTTGAATTTTAAATCGAGAATGGGTTGTTCTACTATCGATATGCAATAATGAAGCAATGCCACATGAAGCAACATTTAAAACAATGAGACCTTTAGATCTGAAAGATGCAGCTAAAGTATTTCACAAAAATGTTTTACACTCCATACCTGGCCATAGACAAAAAAAAGACACCAGATTTTCCTTTTTGAACAGCTTTCATCCTTATAAACACACTGTTGTTCAACTATCACAATAATCATATACTAAATATAAAAAATGAAAAATTTGTCTATGACTTTAAAGACTTATTAAACATTGAATATTTGTAAAAAAAAATTAAGTTATTATAGTTTTCTTCAGTATGAAGATGTCTCAAAAATTAAATATTAGTGTACTCTTTAAACATAAACTATTTTATATACAATTTAATTTTTAAAAAATATCTTTATGACATGTAATTATTATATTAATATTTTTTATATTAAGTATGTTTACAATATAATTTATGACATTAGTAATTCAATTAATAGAGATTGACCAATTAATACCGGTATGTTGAATTTATAATCAATACTATATTTAGAACAAGGATATTTTTTTTTCGTTTCCATCAATAGAAGAGAAGTAATTTGGACGGGAATTTGATAATGAGAATTAACCTCAGAATGCCATGTGTCCAGAATTATTTTTTTTTTATTAGTATAGGTAGATGTCGCAAAGATCTTGAGGGAAATTAAAGCAAATTCCTCCATTTGGTGAAAAATATAGCTAAGCGCTTATCTTCTTAGATCATTCCCAATCCATTCCCTGCCATATATCCATATATATTGTAACATCCATTATTTTTACGTTTCGTTGTACCCGACCCGTACTATAATTCGGGTCTTGTTTTCATTAATAGAAGCTCATGTTCTTCATTTGTCATGTGTTGGTTTTGGTTACAATTTGTTTATAAGTATTTTAAAAATCAAGTTATAACAAGTTATGACCATTTATCAAACTTTAGGGGCTAGTTATGCAAAAACAAAACTGCAAGGAGTATTGTGTCAAAATCAGAACTGCTGACTCAGTCTGCAGCTACAACAGGTTCGTTTAAGCTCGTTTAACCTGATTTTCAGCTCGTTTATAATCCAAAATCTATCCTAAACATGTTATAATTCAAATTCAAGGTTCTAGATTGTTACTAAGTGAAATCCTATCTCAAAAAAATGATATATATACCGGATTTATCAAGTATTATCTTTAATTTTTGATAATTTTATCATTTATTCAAGTTTAAAGTGGGTTTATCTTCAAATCCATGATAAACACGAGTTGGAATTCGTTTCCTACATATATAAGACCTATATTTCGTTTATAACTTGCATCTAAACTCACAAATCCTCTTCTCATTCCCGAATTCAAGTTATTTCAAGTATTTTTCAAAGTTAACTTTCAAAGTCAAACGAGTCTAGGTTTAATTAATCAAGTTCTACTTCTAAATTCAGGGTAAGTTTGTATTTTTATGAATTGTTATGAACCCTAGAATGAAAGTCCTCAATCAATTCCATAAGAATTGAGGGATTTCATGTTCAATTTCCTTAAATTCATTCTAGGGTTTATGTTGGAAACTAATTTTGGGCTTTTCAGTTTACACTAAGAATTGACCCGAATTAGCTTCTGACTTTTCAATATTTTATGTTTATAATTAAGTTTTGGACAGGTTGGATTCGAATTCGATCTCATAACGACATTCGAACCGACTACGAACCGAACACTCTTTTAAAGTTCGTTTTCTTTAATTTTAAGTGTAAACTCATATTTTATTATTAATTGTGGTTCGTTTTGGTTTTAGTTTAACTTTGGAATATTTACCTAATTTTTAGGAAGTCATCAAGTTCGGTTTAGTCAGCTCATTTAAGTCGGGTTTTTTCATATTCTTATCTTCTTTCACTTGCCAATTTTTAAGGTGAGTAAATCTCAATGTTATTATTTCACATCATCAAATACAATTCTAATATGTGTGTTTCGTGTATTACTCAATTAATTGTTAACGTGAAAGGTGCTTATTTGTTTATGTTTTATTGTTGGTGGCCCCATCCTTATCCTCATCCTCATTAGTAAGATCTTACGTCATCCTAGTAGCTTGACCTAGTGTCCTAATGAACGAATTATTATTTGTATTGTTGCAATTTAATTATTGTAATTACGTTTCTGCATAAAAAATTGGTTTTTATTATTATATTTATTAAATTGTGTTTTTGCTCACCAACCTTGTATTGATAAAATTATTTTCATGCATGTTGCAGGTTATCCATCTTGGATAGTTGAAGATAAGCAAGTAGTTATCCTGGCTATCAAGAAAATAAACATTTATTTGAATTTGTTTTATTTTGGATAATGCTTTGTTTCGAATTATGTGATGTACTTGGATTATTTGAAATTAAATAATTGGTTATTGTCACTATATTAAGTGTCTTATGAGCTACTGTGCAATCAGTTACGTCCTAGCATTCCGCGGTAGGTTGAGGTGTGACATATATCATATAATTACACTAAGCCCGGCTCTTGGGGTGTGCCAAGTGGGCGACCGGCCGGGGCACGTTTTTTTCGAGGGGGGGGCACAATTTTTAAAAAAGTTCCCGATGTTATATATGTAAAATACTTGAATGTTTATACTCCCACTATTTTTATAACACTCAAACACCTTTTAGACCGATTTTTTTTAAAATTACCCAAAGACTTATAGGCTCACTCAAAATTGAAAAAGGCCAAGTACTTTAATTAATCAATATAAGTTAAATAAATAAATAAAAGAAACGTATAGGCGGGATAACAGCAAAGTCGACTTCGAACACCAGCAGTCACGGTAGCATTTGCATAAATGAGTTTTTCAAAATTATAGTTATTGAAATCTTATTTACGATCCACAATGCCCCAACAACTAGTTGGCGATGATAGTTATCGAGAACGGAACGTTAGAGAGCATAACTGTGAAGAATTGATTAACCAATTTGTTATCAAAAATGTTAGGAGAGCTTCACAAATCCATTAGCTGTTTATTTAGTATGTCATAAACTTATTCTAATACCATGATTTTGCTATTTGTTATATTTATCGTTATAACTTTAATCGGCGTATAAAAAAAATGTGTTTACATTACTTAGTACGTTAAGGTTTAAGGGGCATATTTTTTCGGCTCGGTCAGGGCACGTGAATTCTCAGAGCTGGCCCTGAATTACACTAAAAATCACTATTTTTCTATCTCCTGATTATTTAAATAATACTTTTATATATTTATCATTATCTTTTCTCGTTCCTCCACCCACAATCACTTTTAGAAAATATTAAAAAATTATACGGCAGTAAAACCTCAAATTTAACTTTCTCATATAACATTTTTTTCCCTTTCTACTCACAATCACTAATAACCATACCATATAATTTACAAATTCTTCTTACATAATTTTAGGACGGGCTAAGAATGCTATGGATAGATTAATTGGTGCTTTTAATATCGTTTTGTAAATTTCGTGCTTGTATCTTCTAACGTTTTGCTAGGGTTGTTTTGATTTATTAATATTTTACATTACCATTGAAAAAGGAATCTAACATCATGTAAATGTAAGATTGGAGGCAACTTCACCGAGAACGAAGATAACAATGACAATCTAAAACAATCTTTTGTCGTCATATTTTAAAGTTACAAAAAGATATGAACTTTCAAAAAAGGAAATTTTGGGGACAAATGCTGATTAATTTGTCTCGTGTCACTTTAATAAACCTTTTATTTATTAGTGGAAGTTTCTTTACTGTAATTTTAACTTTTGTTTATTGATTAAAAATAAAAATAAATTGATGGGATGTGATTTTTTTATTATAAAACTATATGTTAGTATCATATAATTATATAATATATAAAAAGTTAGGAAAATAGAATTTTAATTAACAATCTAAAACCTATTAGCCATAGCCTGCATGTAGTTTCTCTCTCCAATTATCCATGGAAATTCCTAGCTTTACTTTTGTTTCACTGGTAATTCTATTTCTATTCATATGATTATGAGATTATCATATATTACACTTAATTTTCACGCTTGAGAAGATATGTTTTCATGTATGCTCATTATCAACGTGAGCAAATTCGAGTGAAAGAAAAGTCTAAATTTATGATAATCATGTGTGGATTGTTTTAGACAACGAAGTGTCATTGGCAAAATTTCTATTATGAATTGTTTTCAATTAATAAATTATAGTTTGAACTATTAAACTTTAGACTATCTAAATATAAATATTAATTTATGTAGCTTTATATAGTAGTTTGTTTATTGTTCACTTAACTAGAAGTTTAAACTAGCAGACATGTTATATATGTAGTAGCAGTAAAACTCACTGTTATGTCATCAAGATGGGTGCTACATGCTATTATGAGAAGGAGAGGGGGGAATGTGCAGTTGGATGTCAAGGGTGGATGCCACATCCAATTCCAACCACTTAAAACATCTCACTCACATTTTTATATATAGATTAAATAAATAAATATTTATCAGATAAATTATTACGTGTTTTTATTGAAATGTTAGTTAATATCCTTCTGCCTATGTAATAACAATGTGATGGTTCTTTTTATTAAATAAAGCTCTCCACTCCGCGTAGTATAAGTTAAGCCATGGTAACATAAATGTACGTACGAATGTTTCAATAAATTTTCCAGTAAATAACCTTAATTTCTATATTTGATTGACCATCCTTGTCTGTAGAATAGTAGTTATCAAATATATTTATGGTTGTTTGTTAAGTCAATTTGGAATAATTCAAATAATATTTTTGATAGAATTAAATGGAAAATATACCCCACCTACATCTTAGATCCAATGCACAATTGCTTTTCATAACTGTATTCATGGGCCCATATTAATTGTCAACTTTGTCAATTTTGGGAGAAATGACACTCAATTATTGTTTAAAATATTACAATTTCATTTAAAGGAAAATACCGTGTAAAATGTAGTAAATAGTTCCAAGAATTTATTCTAGTTCCGTGTGTGATTTAGAAAATAACTAGTATTGATATCTTGCGTTACGGCGGGATAAAACTATTAGAAAAACTAATTTGCTTATGTCGGTTACTGTCTTTAACCTATTCAACCCTTTAGAAATAGGATTCAAAGAGGCTTAGAGCACATCATCGTTTATAAAACCCATTTACGTAAACGGGTTGTGTTTGGTTGAACATGACGGGTTCACACGTTACCTGGTTTATCCAATTACAGCCTTTAATCGTTCATAAACCATAAAAAATAGGAGGCAAAGAGGCTTAGAGAATATCGTCGCCTGTAAAACCTACTTACCTAAAGGGGACGTGCTTGGTTGAACCCAAAGGGTTAACACATTGACCGGTTTAACACAATTATAGTCTTTAATCCATTTAAACCATCAAAAATTGGAACTAAGAGGGCTTTGTTCGATTGCAACCTTTTTCCGACCATTTAGCACATGTATGCAAATTTTAATTTACTCTTTTACTAATTTGCTTAAATCACTATTGCACTACCCTCCTTTATATATATAGCATGGAGCTAATGTGACAATCTGTTCTTGAATCCTTCGACTTTGGAGGCACTTTTCTCTCACGGTTGCTTCTTCTCAATTGCTCGGTTCCATTTGTTGGTGCACTTCTATTAGACTTGTGGGTTGTTCTATTATGTTCACAACATATCTACTCAACAACGTAATAGAACCTGTTCAAATTGTTTATTTGTTTGTAGACTTGTAACGCTTTCAAGCAACATGAATCAATAAACACGGGTTGAAATATCAAAATAATTACTAAATTATATTAAAATCTTTAATGAACTTATAAACAAAAAATTTAAAAGGTTATATGATTAGGGTACGAGTTACGCTTTCATGTTATTTAATTTAATAATAATTTATTGATGTCTCATATAGCGTTTACAACTTCACATGACATAAATTTCCACATTTAGATGTTTTGTGATTAGGCCTATGGGTATAACTTAATGGCCAAGGGCCTTAAAGTTGAGTTGGCAAGGTTAATGAGTAGCATATCACTTCCTTCATGGATTAAAGGGCTTTAAATGTAAGGTAGGTTAAAATGTTAACGAGCTTTAAAATCCTCTTCACAAACAACCACAATAATTTAAGAATCAATTTAGCATTAAATAAACGGAGGTAAATGGGGGTTAAACAATTTCCTTAGGGGTGAGGTGGAGTGAAATTGGGTAAAAATAAGTGATGTGGTGGCTATATGAAGTTAAGAAACTTGAATATATACCTCATGGCCTTAATGCCCAATGGCGTTAAAGTTGAGTTGGCAAGGTTAACGAGTGGCATACCACTCCCTTCATGGGTTAAGAGGCTTTAAATGCAAGGTGGATTAAAATGTTAATGGGCCTTAAAATCCTCTTCACACACAACCAATTTTTTTTTTGAAAGGTAAATTTCATTCAACCACGAAAACGACACTTGCTAGTCCTCAAAGCAAGGACCCCCCAAGGGAAACCAAGTTACATCAAACCAATAGGACAAGTACACCAATCATTCCAATCTAAATGTTTATGTCTCGACCTATTTGTAATCCAAAAATAAGAAGTCGATTTGATCTTGGTCACCACCTCGATAGCTTTGATATTTTTCCTTTGAAAGATCCGCTTGTTTCTAGCAATCCATATGCACCAAAGGGTCGTTAAAATGATACCATGCATCACCCGTTTCTCATACTTCCCCATTTTAAAAGCCTTTAACAAGCATAAGAAGATTACGGACGTCGAAAGCAAAATAGGATTCAACCGACACCAAGCTGAAATCCTAGACCAAACCTCTGCTGCGAAAATACATCCAGTAAAGATGTGGCTCGAAGATTTCTGGTTCGACTCGCAAAACGGGCAAGAGTCATCCGAAAAAACCATCCCTCTTTTAGTAAGAGCATCTTTCGTAGGAATCCTATCTTATAGTTTAAACAATTTTCTTAGGATGATATTAAGAATCAATTTAGTATTAAATAAAAAGAGATAAATTAAGGTTTAAACAATTTTCTTAGAATGATATGGAATGAAATTATGGCTATGTGGAGTTAGCTTCATCCATTCCATTCTATAGAGGGACCGCTTATGTCAGTTGTCACACCATTATTACGAACTTAAGTTGACCCAAATTCTAAACGCCCATAAGGCCCATTCACTAGTAACATACTAACATTCCTAATAATATTACGAATGTCCAGGTGGTCTTTTCAATCATAATTCAACACAATCAATGTCAAAGGGGTTCATTACCGTTTGATAAATAAGAGGATTCATATGGATTTTCTAGGGATACCGCCACGTATAAGGCTATTACGCGGCATATTGAGCGGTACCATCAATTTTGTCTTATTATGATTTTTTTTATTATTTTTTTATTATTATTGTTATTGTTATTTATTATTATTATCATTTTACATTATTTAATTATTTATTTATTTATTTAATATTTAATATTATTTCGGTAAAAGCAATTAACACATATATATACCAAAAATCATTGTTATATTGATAAACTCTACAAATAAAAGAAAATAAGACAACTAGAACATAAAAATCTACTACATGAAGTCGTCCATGTTCATGCCCAAGCCGTCGTCGTGGCCCCTGAACGCCGCGCCAACGTCGGCGTCGTCCTCTCCCCTAGGCCTAGGCCCTAAACCGTCTGCGGCACCCATGTCGTCGCCCCTTCCGCGTCTCACGCCAGACGTGCTCGCCTCGTGGTCAAAACTGGGGGTGGCGGTGGTACGGTGTATTGCTGTCCAGACAGCTCCGCTACCCGACTGCTAACAAGCCAGTCGATCTAGCGCGACATCTGCCGCATCCCCAACTCAATCGCCTCCAACCTAGCGTCGGTGGCGGGACCCAGACGTACCGCACGATATGTGCGTTGAACGTGTTGCGTCGGCCCCTAACAACAAAACAACAGAAATACGTTTAATACAAAGACGAATTAAAAGAAACAATAAAACGACAATATATTAAAACATACCTGAGATGCGCCCGGATCCTCACGTCCATCACCACCGTCGTCCGAATCCCCGCCGGCCCCCTCCCCCGCATCGACAGGCTCATGGACAAGCTCCACCTCCGGTGCCGCGATCGGAGGAGGCTCGACTAAAGGCACCGGGACGTAAGGCTCACGTACCCCCGACCCGGCCACCAGTCGGTCGTACGGGCCGTTGGGCCCGTGGAACGAACGCACAATGTGCATGCTACCGCAACGGCTGCGGTCCAGCGGGCTCGGAGGGGTGGCCTCATTACGCAGGCCGTCCACTCGGTCTCCATAGCCCAGAGATATCGCAAGCTGGGTGACGTACCCGCCACCCATTAAGGACCCTCGTGCCTGCCTGAACTGGTAGGCGACAAAATAGTCTGCAAACCCCCTAGCGAGGTTGCAATGGGTGTGGGTCAGCAGACACCTAAAAAAAACAGGTCACGTAGGCTGCAGTGCTCCGCGCCCTGATTGCGACCCGCGATAGATGTCGCAATCAGCCTGTGTAATATAAGATAATATAATTTAGTAACAATAATAATAATAATATTATATAATATAATATAAAATTATATTATATATTATTATTAATATATATTACATTATATTAAATAATACAATACATTTTAAGAACTTACCGGTGCAGCGGGTCCCTAATAGCCGAGACCTTGGACTTGGTGTCCAAGACCCTATCCCCGAAATCATGATCGCTGATGGCCCTCCACCATACCCGCAGGTCGTCCTCCGGCATATGGTGGATGCTCTCCGTGTATATGGGGCCTCTCACCTCCTCCGCGGTGTATAAGCCCTGAGCAACCGCCAACTCCTCCATGGAGAAATGGACGTCCTCCCCGAACATGCTGAAGGAAACCTCCGACCGTGTCGTAACGGCGTCTGGCACCCTCATCCGAGTCTCTGGCGTACCAGATGCACAGGGCCTGCAATAATATAATATAATATAATATAAAAAATATTATATTATATTATATTATATTATATTATATTATATTATATTATATTATATTATATTATATTATTATTATATTAAAAACATAATAACGTGGAGAAAACATACGTAACGTGTATGGTGGAGTGAACCTCCAGTGTCAGCTCCCGGTGCGCTGATAGAGGCATACTGAAGCACCGGGCATATCCTGTCCGACGTACTCCGCCACCCGCTAGTGAGCGTCACAAGACTCCAAAAACGACCAGGATATAATCGTGTTGGGAAACGGGAACATCTGGCGTAGGCGAGTGTATCGTCTGTGGGCGTCAGAACCCTCAATGAACTGCAAATGAAGGTAGGTGACCAACTCGGCGTTACCCGGTGGGGATCCCCGGCCCTGCCCCTGGCCCCGGCCCTGCCACATCTCCTCCTCCTCCTCGAGCTCCATCTGAATATGGTCGTCCCCAAACTATAATAATAACAAATAATAATAATAATAAATAATACTAATAATAATAACAATAATAATAATAATAAATAACAAACATTTAAAAAAAATTATATCAGAGGCGGCGTATAGGGCCATACGCCGCCACTAACCTTCCCTGCAAACCGACGGCCAGACTCCGGCCATATTACGGCCGGACTCCGGCCGACGGTTTCAACCAACCTAACAACAGCATCATCATCATCTTAACATAATCATCATCATGTTCGGATGCTCGGATGCTCGGGAGAGGGATTTCGAAATTTGAAATAAAGGGGGCGTCTGATCAGACAGGACCTTATAAGGGACCTGATACGCCGCGTATAGATCTATACGCCGCGTATTAGTCTTTTTTTTAATATTATTATTTCCTTATTTATTATTATTTATGTATGTATATGTGTGTGTGTGTGTCTACATACATCCATTGATACAGTTTTTTCTATAAGTTGTCTAGATCTACGTTAGAGGGTTCCCTTCACCAACCCGTGCGTATCTGTTCGTACTCCTCCATACGTTGTCCGTACAGTGTTTTCCATTCGAGGGCCGTTGGTACGGCGCTTCTTTCCCAATTAAGGTTCGGCGTAGGCATTGGGAAATCTCCTACCAGTTTGATATATATCCAGTGATCACCTCCCCAGTTAGCGATGCCTATAACCATTGGATCTGGAATCAAGTCAGGACCGATTCTCAATGGGAAGTAAGATTCGGTCTGATTGCCAGCTAGGTTAACTAACACACACCCGTATGTATGAGCAGCCACGTGCCCGTGACCGGGTATGCTGAACCAACGACTCGGTGGCACCGGTTTGACCGTGTTGGAGTACGGAATGCTGGAATGAACCCAGCCGTACAATCTTTCATCCTCTTTGCTGAACATCGCCCTCCACCACCCTTTGTTGGTTTCCAGATCGTTCTGCATTGCCCACCTTATATCCGGCCAGAGTTTCTCATGTATCCCCAAACCCACAGCGATTAATCGGAAACCGCAGTTACCGTCTGGAAGCCTCCAAAATAGAGATTTTGAATTTAAATGCTAAATTTGAAAGAGCTGAACTTAATTTCAAAAAATTCGAGGGTTCCAGTAAAGTAGTTAGTTTAATGATTGATAATCAGTTATGGTGGAAGGAAAAGGAAGGTAAGGGCATAGGATATAGTCGGGTACCCCCACCTTACAATGACAACTATGTTTTAACTTCCTGTCACCAAAGAACAGGAAGAAAAGGTAAAGGGCATGAAGTACAGTAAACAAGATAAGAATGACAAGTCTGATCCTGTGAATGCGTCCACTTCAGGAGTGAACGATTCTAATGTGTTTGCTTCATGTGCAGAGAAAGTAATTGTTGACGAATGGACTGATGAGGATGATGACTCTTGTGTTTCGTTTAATAAAGACATTAATTCTGATGTTTCTTAAAAACTGTCTGTTTTGAATTCTGTTAGTTCAACAAGGATCCTCTCTTTTTTCGGGTGACTTATTTTTAGATCTCCCTGGAATAGCAGATATGAGCTTCGCGAAAAAACTTTTCTTCTGATTAGGGTCATCAATGGACGACAGCGTATCGTTGATTTCACACATATCTGCTTCGTAGTCTGGCTCTTCGTTTGGCGGATAGACTGGATCAAAATTAAGCCTCCTCTAGAACGGGTCAACATCCTTTATTGGGATACACGTGTTGTTAACTATGTATCCCTTAATCCAACAAGCACATGGTAGACCCGAAGACAAATACAAATGGTGGTCGCATGAAGCGCCCCCATCATGCATCTTGTGTATCAAGTCATACTCATTCAAAAGTAGACCCAGAGCGTGAATCGACACACTGTTAATTAGCTTCTTCAACCAGACATGTTGTTGATGTCCTTGCATGACCTTGGAACGTGAGTCGTGAAAAGATTTGCCGATCTCTTTCATCTGTGAGTTGACCATTTTAAGGATGTGCCTGGAAATTGTGTCGAGCGAGTTGTTGCTTCCATTGAGGTACCTTTTCAGATATTCGTGCTGGCTCTCAACTTGGTTCGTCGTAGTTTCGCCGTTCGTCGATACAGCATGCTACAAACTTGTGTCTGTATAGATCCAGCCAGCTGTTGCGAATGTATTGCCAGACCTCTGAAAAATAACGGGAAACGTTATTAAGATATACGTTTAGGCTATTAAAAACTATCATCCGGTACGAATGACTCACCTGCTCTATCGTCCTGTATCAAATGACGCTCCATGTTGATGCGACGGTTTTCGTAGTTTTGTATCGTCGGAGACTGATACAGGACCTTCCACCAGTACGCAAAGTCCGTCCCCATATCCGTCCTATATAGGCCCTTAAATTTTCTCCTTATATTCTCGGATATGTGCCACCTGCATAAATATTTGGTGGCATTAGGGAAGACCGCGTCGCAGGCGTTCATGAGGGCCTGGTCCGCGTCAGTCAGGATCACGCGTGGCTCCATGCAGTCATCGAGCATTTGTTTAAGTTTCTCCAGAGCCCAGGTGAAGTTCCTCTGCCGTTCCCTGATAACAAACGCGGTGGCTATACAACACGACTTTGATGTCGACGTGTTGGGTCATATTTTGTGGTTTATGCTTTGAATATTGGGCTACACTATGTAAACCGAAATCAAGGGATTTCGGTGGGCTTTGCATGTATTGGGCCTAGGTTGGTAGTCTATATATAGGATGCATGTTTACATTTGTAGGGTTGCTAGTTGGTTCGAGAGTAAGCTCAAGAGGGTTCGTTCATTGTTATCTTTTGTTCGTGTAAGTGGTTCATTCACTTGTGTTTTTGGCCGTCTAAGAGCCGTTCTAGACGAGTTTGTATTGATAGTGCTTAAGCACCCGACGTATAATAATACGTGTGTTTTGAAGCCATTCTTGTGTTCTACGTGCTTGTGTTTACTTGTGTTCTTGAATCATCTAGTGTTGGAATTCCGCACCAACATCTAGATTGTTGATATCATAATTGTAGTGATCCAGATTCGGGACTTACAATTGGTATCAGATCCTTAGACCTATTCAGGCTCGTTATTGTGATATCAACGGATTCAAGATCTAAGTGTTAGGTGGTTTGGTTGTATTTCCGGCGAACTGTTGATCGGAGAAGAGAAAGGATTGTTTTTGGTGAAAGATTGACTTTGTTTTGGAAACAAACCAAATTCCACTAAACACGGGAGTTTGTTACATTCAAAATCCAACTGGATCTCTAGTTTTCGGCCAAGGAAATCGGTTCTCAATTAGATTTAAGGGTTCTCGGCCTTTAAACAAAGGTTTTCGGCTTAAAATCAGTATTTTCGGCCAAGGAATAGTGTTCTCGGTGGTTCAGGATCAAGATTCTTGGTTCTCAGTCAAGATTCGTTGTTCTCGGTCAACACTCGCACTCGGTTCTCGATCAAAGCTTGTTTCCGGTCACAGCAAATTAAGGAACTTCAATTCGCATTCATGGCATTCACTCCTCCCAGCTCATCTGAGGTAAGCTTTCAACCATGTTCTCTAGATTTTGTTGATAAAATTAATTTATACAAACTCCACAATGATAACTTGCTTAGAGACATGGAAAGAGTAAAATCAGAGAACTTTAAAATTAAGAAAAATGAAAAATCCTTCTTAGCTAAAATAGAAGCAAATCAAAAGGATCTTTCTAAGCTTAAATTTGAATTCAGCATAAAGTGTTGTCACCACCTAGATGCCAAGCAGGAAATTGCAGAATTAACCGCTAAACTGGAAGCCTCCAAAATAGAGATTTTGAATTTAAATGCTAAATTTGAAAGAGCTGAACTTGATTTCAAAAAATTTGAGGGTTCCAGTAAAGTAGTTAGTTTAATGATTGATAATCAGTTATGGTGGAAGGAAAAGGAAGGTGAGGGCATAGGATATAGTCGGGTACCCCCACCTTACAATGACAACTATGTTCAACTTCCTGTCACCAAAGAACAGGAAGAAAAGGTACAGGGCATGAAGTACGGTAAACAAGATAAGAATGACAAGTCTGATCCTGTGAATGCATCCACTTCAGGAGTGAACGATTCTAACGTGTTTGCTTCATGTGCAGAGAAAGTAATTGTTGAAGAATGGACTGACGAGGATGATGAATCTTGTGTTTCGTTTAATAAAGACCCTAATTCTAATGTTTCTTTAAAACTGCCTGTTTTGAATTCTGTTATTTCGAAAAGGATCCTTTCTTTTTTCGGGTGACTTCTTTTTAGATCTCCCTGGAATAGCATATATGAGTTTCGCAAAAAAACTTTTCTTCTGATTAGGGTCATCTATGGACGACAGCGTATCGTTGATTTCACACATATCTGCTTCGTAGTCTGGCTCTTCGAGTTCGGCGGATAGACTGGATCAAAATTAAGCCTCCTCTAGAATGGGTCAACATCCTATATTGGGATACATGTGTCGTTAACTATGTATCCCTTAATCCGACAAGCACATGGTAGACCCGAAGATGAATACAAATGGTGGTCGCATGAAGCGCCCCCATCATGCATCTTGTGTATCAAGTCATACTCATTCAAAAGTAGACCCAGAGCGTGAATCGACACCCTGTTAATTAGCTTCTTCAACCAGACATGTTGTTGATGTCCTTGCATGACCTTGGAACGGGAGTCGTGAAAAGATTTGCCGATCTCTTTCATCTGCGAGTTGACCATTTTAAGGATGTGCCTGGAAATTGTGTCAAGCGAGTTGTTGCTTCCATTGAGGTACCTTTTCATATATGCGTGCTGGCTCTCAACTCGGTTCGTCGTAGTTTCGCCATTCGTCGATACAGCATGCTACAAACTTGTGTCTGTATGGATCCAGCTAGCTGTTGCGAATGTATTGCCAGACCTCTGAAAAATAAAGGGAAACGTTATTAAGATATATGTTTAGGCTATTAAAAACTATCATCCGGTATGAAGGACTCACCTGCTCTATCGTCCTGTATCAAATGACGCTCCATGTTGATGCGACAGTTTTCGTAGTTCTGTATCGTCGGAGACTGATACAGGACCTTCCACCAATACGCAAAGTCCGTCCCCATATCCGTCCTATATAGGCCCTTAAATTTTCTCCTTATATTCTCGGATATGTGCCACCTGCATAAATTTTTGGTGGCATTAGGGAAGACCGGGTCGCAGGCTTTCATGAGGGCCTGGTCCGCGTCAGTCAGGATCACGCGTGGCTCCATGCAGTCGTCGAGCATTTTTTTAAGTTTCTCCAGAGCCCAGGTGAAGTTCCTCTGCCGTTCCCTGATAACAAACGCGGTGGCGATACAACAC
Organism: Bidens hawaiensis; assembly: GCF_021521415.1. Taxonomy (NCBI): domain Eukaryota; kingdom Viridiplantae; phylum Streptophyta; class Magnoliopsida; order Asterales; family Asteraceae; genus Bidens; species Bidens hawaiensis. Next base: position 50,712 of record NW_027499281.1, read on the forward strand.
GACTTTGATGTCGACGTCACACCAATAAACTGAACTAACGGCCAGTCGTACATGTTGGTGTTGTACGTCGTGTCAATCATCAACACCTCGGTGAACGCACGCCACTTCTTACGCGACTTATTATGACATTAGAAAATTTCCTCCATCCGGTCGTCGGTATCACTCTCCCGGGTATAGAACGTGAAACCGTTGCCTGCGAGAAAGTTTTCCAGCGCCTGCATTGGATGAAATAAAACTTTAGTAAATATTACAAGCACGGAAAATACACATTAAAACTACAAATGTTTTGAACTACCTTCATAGGGGTGTCGCCTAGTAGCCCATCTCTCCTAATCTTGGCGGTGAGGTTGTATATATCTTTTATTACAGGTTGCACACCGGAAAAATTTTTCGCGGAGGGCTGCTTCGATTTGTTGCGACTTACCGCCGGTCCTGTGTAAACTCTCAATCATATCCAGCTGGTCGCTGTTCATTTTTCTAAAAGACGCACACCCCTCCTCGAATTCAACGGGATCGTAGTTGTGAGTCTCGTTTACCACTTGAACCCTCCAATAGGCACCCCTCGAGTCGTACCTGCCCAGGATCTTAAACGGACAGCATTTTTTTATGCTGCCGGTACATCTCATCGTCGCCTTTATTTTGGGTTCACCCCCATGATTGCATGCAAGGTCCACAGCGTTTTTCCTTGACCGCTGGACCACAAAAACAAACCCATGCTCCCGTCCTCTAATTTTTACCCATTTCTCCAGCTCCTCGCGGCTCTCAAAAATCTGACACAGTGTTACGCTATTTACTAAGCCGTTTATTAAATAACATACAAATAAATAATATTAACTTAAACAAAACACACGGTGTCTTACAGCATCTGTTTTATACGAAACCTTCACTTCACGTATGTAGTCGTCATCGTACTCATCTTCATTATTTGGGTTTGGCCCGGCATGATCGTTTCACCCGTGGTGCGATGAAGACTCGGTTTCATAAAAAGGATCATTTGCTACTGGTGGCTGGTACGATGACGAAGCCTGACCTCCATAATCCGACCTGGCGACAGGTGACGGGTACGCCGACTGACTACCGTAATCTGACACGAAGTACTCCTACAATACATAAATTAGAAATTCAAACAACAGTGCTAGTTATAATAATAAATAATAATAACAGCTATAACGAAACCTGGTTCAAGTTTGGCAAGCCCGGTGAGCCAGTGTTACCATAAAATTGTTCGGGCTGACAATAAGATTGTTGGGGCTGGGTATCATACCCGACATACTCCTGACAAAACGTAATGTAGCATGTGTTAGTAAAAAAAACCTAACAAATTCATACTAAATAAATATATAACGAAACCTGGTTCAAGTCGGGTAACCACGACGTGCCAGGCTGATCGTTAGCGGCGTAACCCGGCTCCTCCTCCGGAAATAAATGGTTAAACCAAGACATTCTGGGTATATACAGTACAAATGTTATGCTGTTTTTTGGTTGAACATCGAGACACACATGCCTTTATAATAGAGAAAGGAAAGGAGGGGAAGGGAGGGGAGCTGGGCTCCAATAATTCAGCAAAAGCAATACGCCGTGTATAGATCTATACGCGGCGTATAAGGTACGAGTTGACAACCTAGCCTTGCTTTTGCAGGGCAGGTTGTCATAAACTAATACGCCGCGTATAGGTCTATACGCGACGTATTAGGGGCTTTTCTAGAAAAACCCACCATTTTGTCTTATTATGTTTATTGTTTTTTTTCTTTTTTTTTCTTTTCTTTTTTTTGTTATTTATAATTATTTTTATTAATATTATTTTATTTATGAATAACATATTACCATTCAGAATTCGGCAAAGGGCGCTCAGTAGCAGGACTTATCTGGGAAAACTGACATTGCGAGGCGACCTTCCAATTTATTGGCTGATGCCGTTATGGACAACTTGATAAGTTACAGCGACTACCTTGGGAAAAACTAACAGTGTCAAACGAACCCTTTCTTGGATGCTTTCGGTATCGGCATCTCAAATCCGACTCTTTGATGTCTTCAAACTCCAGCTGTCTTGAACTTCGGCCACCACCGACAACGGTAGTTGTGTTCACTCAATGCATATCAGTCGTCAATAAGCTTAAGCCTAGGCTTCTTATTACTTTAATGTTTAGTTGTGGGTATTGTAAGTTGATCATCTTGTGTATTCTAAAAGATTTATCGGCTTATATATACACAGACATATATATAGTAGACGTGCGATATAAGAATTCATTGCTCCGACATAACCAACACCAGATCGAGATATTGGTTTGATGAGTTTGAATCTCTCAGATCTGCGGTATCGACTAACGGCAGCGATAACAGGAGCCCATACTTTGGACAGAGAAGTGGAAATTCAGTCATTGCTCCAACATAATGAGCACCAGCCTGAGATATTAGCTCGGACTTACCTGAACCGGTTGACACGTATGCTGACGTGGATTTAGGTTCGGTGTTGACGCTGACATTAACGCGTTTGCTTACAGCTTTCGTTATCGCCGGCATAATACACAATGAAAACACAAACTCAAACAACAATCCATACAACAGCAATTCTCTTCATAGTAATGTCTGTTCTTCATGTTTTGTACTCTATTGAGTGACAGTAGAGAAAAATAATGAAGAGAATTGCTATTGTATGGATTGTTGTTTGAGTTTGTGCCTTCATTGTGTATTATGCCGGAGATAACGAAAGCTTTAAGCAAACGTGTTAATGTCATCGTCAACACCGAACCTAAATCCACGCCAGCATACGTGCCAACCTGTTCAGGTAAGTCCTAACTAATATCTCAATCCGTTGCTCGTTATGTTGGAGCAATGACCGAATTCCACTTCTCTTTCCAAAGTATGGGCTCCGGTTATCGCTGCCGTTAGCGAATACCGCGGATCTGAGAGATTCAAACTTATCAAACTAATATCTCGATCTGGTGCTGGTTATGTCCGAGCAATGAATTTTTATACCGCACATCTACTATATATATGTATGTGTATACTAGTGGGAACCCGCGCGATGCTGCGGTGTCGACAATTTGCAACGCCGTACTCATTTTTGTTAGTTTATAATCCTCTCGTGATATTCTGTAAAGTTGTGGCGAAAATTACCAATGCGTTGCTACTTTGAATGGCCAAAACTATTCGTACACTTTTTGTATGACCTAGATGAGCTAAACGCACTTTAATACTTCAAAACATTTATTTACTACACCAAAACACGAACAATTTAGTTAGGCGGCTATTTACAACCTAAAGTTGGCATTCGAGCAATAAAAATCAGGAAGTTACTTTTATGCAGTAAAAGTACATTAAAAGTACATTAAACGTGCGGCTCTTTGGAACCAATTCCGGCCAGAAACATTCTCTAAAATCAATAGCAACAAAGCTACCCACAAATGATAGTTTGGCCAATTTTGACTTAAATGCCAACCATCTTAAAAAAGCCAACCCTCCCAAAACTACAGACGAAACATGCGATATAAGAGATGAAGCATCTAGTTCTTGTTTAGATTTAGAATTTGATCAGCCATAATTGATAAGGGAAAGCATGCATCTTGAAAACATAGTATTGACTTTGACTTTTTAAATGATAAAAAATCGAATTTATTGACTAACTGATGTAAGAAAATAAATCTGAGTGGCAATGTTCAGATGCAATCTTCTGAACTATGCGTCCGCTCACATATATGCTCCAGTTAAATAACAAATTTGATGCCAAACATTTGCAGCCTTGATATAGTTATATTATAAGCATAAAGTTTCAGTCGTTTTATAAACATGTATTGTTACATAAGAAATCCTCACACATACTTTCATTTTATAAACATATATTGTTACATAAGAAATCCTCACATGTCTTTCACTATACCTATCAGATGTTCTAACAAGACATGAATCTAAAAAAAATTGAGAGCCTTCATTTGGACAATTATTTTCCATTGTCAAAGTTGATAGCCATCATTTGAAACTCACATTCCTGCATATCAAACGCTATCTAAGGCTTCTCAAATTTTCTTGGTAATTAAATAATTCAAAAATAAATTATATTATTTGAAAGTAACAATTCAATTCAATTCATATATTAATGTTAATAATAATAATTATGATTGTAACACTCTAATAATTTTAATGGTGGTCAAATCTTTTAAATATTTAATGGGTGTTATACTTTATTTTAGTTATTGAAAATTTTGATAACTTTTATATTATTAAAATTACAATAAATGTTACGATTAAGGAAAATCATCATAGATTTTAAATGACTTTAAAATTTAAAATGGAAGAAGTCAATGTTAATTACGTTTCTATTGTCAACATTATTTATTTCCTTATTTTCCTTTTCCCTTATAATTATATTGTAGAATGATATTAAAGTTATTTTTTTCAATACTGAATATGCATGGAGTACTCGGCTCTATAAACAATACCATCATCTTCTTTCCACTTTATCCTCTCCATGAGCAAAACTACTCATGTCCAATTTTTTGATCAAGTTCTTATTATTAGAGTTATACTCAAGTGTGGTATAACGATTAAGGTATGATTAGCCTATTAATGTTATTTTTCTTATCGTATCGCTAATTTATATGGATTGTTTATTGACTGATATGAATTATTGATTACAAATCGTTTATTTATTGATACGAACTACCGATTTCGAATTTGATTTTGATTTCTTTTGAATTGTTATGATACATTTTTGGACCCTAATGCGAAGAATTGTTTGATATTGGATTCCATCATGTGTTTTTAACACCTTTTGATTTACTTTAACCTACTATGTTATTTTTATCGTATTTGTAATTTATATGCTAAATTTATAGCATGAATTATTTAATGATTTATGAGAACTATTGATTACAAATCGCTTGATATGAACCACCGATTACGAATTTGATTTTGATTTTTATCTAATTGTTATGATACATGTTTGGGCTCACCTACGAATAATTGTTTTGATATTGGATTTCATAACCTGTTTTGACACATTTTGCGCTTATCATTTTCATTATTTTTCTCATGAGAAACGTTTACGGATTGGCCATAAGAATATTGAATTATTGAATTGTTGGTATCAATCCTCTAAGAGAAAATATCATCTTAGCCATGTCCTCACGAAACATTATGACAACGTTATGGATTTTATATTTTTATTCATTGGTTGAGAAATTTGATATGGAATTATTGTTTATGAGATTGATCAAAGTTACGAATTGACATGCTATAAATTGAAAGTTTATAATTTATAATGTCCATGATTTCGTTATCTGTTCACTGAGCGTTTCGCTCAGACGTGATTTTGTATTGTTGTTTTCTTGCATGTTAGGTATTCAAGATTATCCACGAAGAATTGATCGAAGGCTTGGGAAAATATTAAAGATCAAGAGTTTTAGAGAAATAAATGACGTCTTGTACTCATTTTTGCATTTATTGTAAAAATATAATGTTTTATCATTAATAAAAATGTAACATTTAATTCTAACATACTATAAAAGTGGCATGTTAGCCTTAGCGAAGGTGAGGTGTAATGATATTCAATAAATTAGTAACTTCAGACTAATGAAGTCGTTAGTTAATTACATTGATTATTGTGTATCAAAATTTAAGTCACAAACATTGTATGGAATTAGAGAAAGAAACCTATTTCCATTATTAAAAAATTCAAACAACCTTAAATATTAAAATACTTAATAAATTCAATTTTTGGGTATTGTCTATATAAAAATAAGACACAAAATATGTATCCAATTATACTAATAGACTCATTTCCATTGTTAATATATACAAACTGCCTTCCATTATAATATCACGATTTAGTAAAGTCTATACAAAAACCGATTCAAAGAAACTAATTTCGGTGTTTCCTAATTTGATTATTAAGAGGTTAATACTGTTTAATAACACACTTTTTATTCATTCATATTCAGGAGACAATATTCTTATTCAATACACAATATTGGTGGCTTAGACACTTTTAAAGTAACGGTTGTCGTAAATAGTTAGCCGTGTTTGTCTATTTCATGTTAACGTTAATGAGTTAGATATTCAAATAATTACTCAATGCAATTTGTCGTGTCCTTACTCAATTCTATATTTTATATCAAAAACAAACAATTATGGCACAAAAACAATATGGTCTTCTATTAACAAACATATTTCCTTTTATAAAATTTCAAACCACCTAAAATATTCATATATTAACTAATTAACCAATGCAACTTTTGCATTCCTTAGTCAACTAGCCATAGTCAAATAACAATTGACTTTTTATGTACTATCAATTATACAAAATGTAACATACATAATTAGTCAAAAATAAGTAAACTAATATAATGGAATACGTTGTAACCATCCTTTTAAATGTTGATTAACAACATGTTTTTAATACATTTAACACTTAATGCCGAAATTCAACTTTGGTTGTTTTTGTTAGCTTGTAATAAATAAAGTGTAACATAAGATGTAACAATGTTACCAACCTAAATCCAATTATCCAATTAAAATATAATGTTTATTTTAAGTAAATGTGATGAATAGTAACTATTATTAAGATTTTAAAGTATATTGTTTAGATATTCCTATTGAAGTTATGAATTTTTAGAAATATATTATTTTCTAAAGATATTAACTCTACATTAGTTTACTTTCCTCAGTATAATCGACAACATGTTTTTGGTCAATTATAAATGCTTAGCCAATTCGTCTAAATCCAATTACATTGTAATTTTTATATAACGTGTGTGTATTTTTTGGCATGATGCTTTATAAGGACGATCGACATGATAAGTTTCAGTTATCTTTTTGACAACATAATTTCTTATGGTAAGTTCTTAAATACTATATTATGTGTTTGCAGTATTTATTACAGCATTTATTTGTAAAATATATATGTTTTATAGGTTTTTTCATGTTTATATGATTTTACATTACATTTATTTTTGTATTTAAGTTACGTATGTAACAAATATTATGTTGTCGTCCAAAAAATATATACTACAAATTATCTTGTTATTTAAAATTTTATGTGTTTGTTAAACGTTTTATATATTTCCACCTGTTTCTTTGCTTTTAATGAATGACTTTGTCTAACAGGCTCATCTTGTATACGTGTTGCAGGTATGAACCAGCCAGTTTGTGGGTAAAATGGGTCATTTTCAAAGGATTTTGACTTTTAACCCATATGGTTGTTCCCCTTTTATCGACATCTGTTGTAACATCCGACCCCTCGCACCACAAATATTGTCCGCTTTGTCCACGAAGAGCTCACTGATTTGTTTTTGGTTGCCCATGTGGAGACTTCCCAGGAGGTCACCCATCCTGCTACTACTCCTACCTGAACACGCTTAACTGTGGAGCTCTCCTCTCGTCCACTACCATTAAGCCCAAAACGCGTTGGTGATTTAAGAGGCGGGACATTTACTTATGAACCAAGGATCTCTCTTGTCCACGGCCGATGTGGGATTTGCCTAGGGTGTTACATCTGTTTTAAGTAAACAGCCCAAAATCTATTTTTTGAACAACTTATTGTTTTTTGTTTATAGCTTTAAGGGTGGATCTCATGACGGGGTAGGTGTGGTAACTATAAATAATCGAGTGTGTGGCTTAGAGAGAATGGTTGATGCCATGGCACGTAGTTTGTCGGTTTCAATTAATAGTTTAAGAAGTTGTTACACTAACGGCTTTCACAAATCTTTTGACAGACCATTTGGCAAATACAAATGACTTTTCACACCATAATATACATGGCCTAAACACATATTCAGGCTCAAGACGAGCCGTAACTAACCAGTTACCTAAATGGGTTGGGGTAGCTAGGTTCCGAGATGGCCCATCCGCAAGAAGTGTTTAGAAAGCATCATACAATGAAGCCATTTTTGAAGCAATTAGAGAGCGGAAAAATCAGGATATTAATATGGCATTTGATGAAGTTTTGTAGAGTGGGGAAAAATTAAGATTTTTGAAATGCTTATTTTGGATAAGCAAGGTAAACTTTTAGATTTCTAAGAATTTTATATTTTCACCCTTTTTATTTTCGGCTCGGTTTTGTATCAGTTTGGCTTAGTTGTATTCGCTTTTAGTTTCGGTTTGGTTTTAGCTTTCTCTGGTTTTTAGTTTCATTTTAGATTTGATTAGTCCCGATTTTTGTTTTGTTTAAATTTAAGATTTTTTTTATTTTATTTTTACTTTTTTAGTACGTTTCGGTATTTGGTTTGTATTTTTTAGTTTCATTTTTGTTTGATTTCAAATTATTCGCTTTTGGTTTTGGTTTGGATTTCATTTTTAATCTCATTTTAGTTCTTCAGTTTATTGGACTGCTTAGATTAGTTTCGAGTTAGGTTTCGTTTAGGTTTCAGTTTGGTTTTTTGTTTAGGTTTCGGTTTGATTTCTGTATGAGTCAATGGCATGTTTGTTTTAGTCATTTGCAATTTTGCATTCCCTCCGGAAGAAATGACATTTACATATTCCCTTCATCTTTATATGTGAAAAACACATGTTTTAGTTTGTTTAGAAGGTAAGGGATTAAAATCTAATCACTTTGCAACACAAGTCCAAGTAAACAGTTAGAAACACATATGTCAACCAAAAGACGAGTCATCACTTTGCAGCACAAATCAAAGTAAACAGTTAGATGATCTTTTATAGTTAAATGGCACATAGAAGATACTTTTTAGGCGTACTTTTGTTATTTTCTCATGTTGTAATAACATAATTAGTTGTTTGTGTGTTTAAAAAAATTATTATTATTGAAATTAATAGATGCATGCGTCTACTTGACGAATTTTATATTTTCACCCATGTCGTACACGAGTCAATAACCTAGCCATATATTATAAGATATATATAGAAACAAATTGTTAATTTCTGAAACTTGATAGTAAGTTAAACACAAATGACATGGAAAAAAAATACAGAAAAAGACATTTATAGTCTACTTTCTATATGAACTTAAAACCTATGGTAGTTTAGTTTTCAACAATTAAAAAATATATACAATCCAGTATTTTATATTGTTTAATTAAATTCGCTATATTATTTTCACAAAATATATAATAGGCCCGCATATAGGTTGCGTCAAAATAAAAGGAGGAGTTACAAGCAAAGCGTAAAAACGGTTTAAATGCTCAAAAAGCTATAGAATATACACATTGAGTAACACAAGTACATGCAGTTGACTAGTTTCACGGTTGTGAACTTACTTCGAGATCACGCTTCATATTCTTGACATGTTTAAGCTCTCCATAGAAGTAGGAAATGAATCCCCAAAGTGACAAGGCATGAGAAAGTCCTTTTTCAACTTGAAACCTCTCATGGAAGAACAAAACCGCTAACGATTCGGTCATAGGGAGCAGTGTAGCGATTATTATTCCAGACAGCAATGACAAAGCACAAGAAATGACCCTGATTGCTCCCAAGAAGAAGAATTGCCAGAAAAGGGAATTCACCGACAGGACCATGTAGTACGTCACTTCGCCGTGCTCAAAGTTCCTTGCTTCTTGAGGAATCGCCTAAACAAGATGGCAATAGTGTTTGAAAAGGATTATATAATGTATTCACTAATTTGAGTAATAGATGTGTTGTGACATTCGTGACAAAATTGAGTATACCTTAGTATTTGTTTATCGAATAAGCGATTAACCGCTTATTGCGTAGCGAACAAACGATTAACCGAACGGGTCTGGTCATGACCCAGATATCCCGAGGGGCCATCTATAAGTGATATACGTCTATTATAAGCCAACATATTGATACTAAGGCCTTAGTATGATAGCAAATCAGTTAAACGAAAACAGGTTCGTTTAACTACCCGCTATGGATTTAAACGCGAAAGAGAGTTGCAAAACAAGCATTGTATCATCCGTTAAGCCAAAAAAGACCTACAAAACATATTTTTGGGATTTTTTAAGTGACCCATGAAAATATTTTCGATTTTTACAAACAAATAGTATGTTTTTATAAATTTACACAAAAATAGCCGAAAAACACTCGTTTTCGCTCCGTTTGTCGCACCCGATATATTTTTGTTGCCCAAATCCAAACCCAAAATAATCTTGGACTCGGGATTTCATATTCGGGCACGCAAAACGAGACTAATGGGCCAAAATTGGGCACAAAGGGGGCCCAAAATGTCCAGCTCGCCAATGTGGACTTTTAACCCCCTTTGGTATATCTTCTTGTTTAAGATATTTTGAACCATCATTTTCATAATATCAAAAATCCAGAAGCTGCCCAAGTCCTGCTCCTTCAAAAACCAGCAAGAACACAAGGTAAAAACACATCTTTGGATCAAATTCAACTTGATTAACATGAGTTTTAGCATAACTAATGATCCTTGATTATCAAAAACCCATTCTAACCATGTAAAAACCCTAAAAACTATACAAAAACTTGATTTGATCCTACACATGGCTAGGAATCTGAATTTATATATTTTTTGTTCATAAACACGGATTAGAGGGTTTAAACGACGTTTTTACGGTTCAAAAGTTCGATTTAGAACCCTAACTTTCATGGCTGGTCTCTTGATGATGCATGCTTGGTTTGTGATATAGGACCTGTACCTAACTTATATAGAAGTACAAGAACCTGGAAACTTGATTAAGAAAGCGAAAACGAACGAAAACCGCAAAGGTAATGCCGAAATATTCGATTACGGGCTGTTCAGGTTAAGGTTGTGATGTACATATTGTTAGACCATGAAATTTTACAGGGACATCAGGGACCAGATCATTGAGTCCCTGTCCAAATTTTGTAATTCTTTGACCATCCGAGAATATTTGGCGAATTTATTACCGAATTGGAACGTTTATTTGGGAAAAATAGTTAAAATGTTTGAAAAATTATGTAATTTTGTGGGGAACTCAGATTTGATATCTTATGATCACATATGAAATTTGGGATCATTTGGAAAATCCTAGGTATGTTTTGTGCATTTGCGTTTATTCGGATTTTTATGATCATTTTTTACTCGAAAATAATATTTGGAAAGATTGTTAGCTTCTGGAATTGCTACAGATTTTTTTGGAAGTTTTTTGGTCACTCGGGAATTTTTACGGATTTTTCATAATTCATTTGGTATAAACGGATAATTTTCGAGCTAAATATAGCATATAAAATGATTTTTTTATAAATTTATAAATCAGTAAATAATTCCAAAAACATTTTTATAAAATTCTACATATTTTAATTGATAACTGTTTAAATTTTCATGATCTAATGATTAAAGGATAATTAATTATGCTAATTTGAAGATTAAACAAATTCGATTAACGAACCTGTTGGAATATCAGGACATAAAAAACGATCAAGAAGCATATTTTCGGATTAATTATGTAAAAACGAACTTTTTGCGAGAAATCCGGACAATTTGGTTAAACTGTGCGCATTTTTCTCCGAATCAAACTGAATAAACGGAAACGAACCCCGTAGCGAATCCAGACCCCCAATGTGTGATCTTTCTTTATAACTTAATCATCTTATCGACCAACACGTTTACCCAAGTTTACATCCCCATAACTATTTTTTGAACGCATCAACAAACAACTTGGCCCAACTGGTGAAACAGGGAAACTGAGCCAAGTTCGATTTTAAACATCAGACATTGAACAACATCACAATCTAAACCTACTGACACTTTCTAGGTGTAACAGCTGTACCCAAATTAGCTATACAGCCCAGCCTAGTATGGAGGATTATAATAATAATAAAATATTAATATTATTATAATATTAATTATAGGGACTAAGTGATAGCAAGGGAAACAAACCCCTAGCTGACCTCGTACTGAGTGCCTACAAAACAGTGAGTTTCATGACCCCTCTTTTCAAACTATTTACGAACTTTTGGGGTGAAAAGCGTGTTTATATGCGTTATTTATCTGAAAACGGTTCGAGATATAAATTATCTGAACATTTATATATGAAAAGTCACTACAAACATAATGATTATGTGCGAATGAATGATGAATAGTATTCTTGAATGACAAGTTACGTGGATATGGTACGAATACGAAAACATAACGAAATTACGCGTGATAATACATTTATACAAATACGTTGTGCATTGTTAAACATAACGTGGCCTGTAATGGCCATGGGGAGTAACGTGGTCGGTAACGGCCATGGGGATAACTGTAACGATTCCGGCAAATTCAGGTATACCCTAGCCGGTATATACTATTTACGTGTTATTTAATACTGAATATATGAATTATAATGTGTATATACGAGTATGTATGATTCACGGTACGAATTATACTCGATTATACCGTTAATCGTATTGGAAGTACGGTTAACCGATTGACGGTTATTGAAACCCGAATGAATCGGAGATTACATTATAGACGAAATATATAATGTTTAGTGATGTTTACGAAGTATTAAAGCTTCGGGATAAGTGAATTAAAGCACAGAAAAGAGTTTTCGATTTAATGGTACGTCGGTACGTTAAACGAAACCTTTAATACCAAACCAAGCAAGAGGCGATCGATCAAGCCGAAAAAGATGCACAATTACCGACAATATGATGTGTTAAGTCAATAAATGTCATGGTTTAAGTTTTTAAAGTTTTTAAATCGGTTTTATATAAATTTCATTTTTAAGCCGAAAACCGACCGTTTTAGCCTCGTTTTAAGCCGAATTAAACGATTAACCGAAAAACGAACTGAACCAGATTATCCAAAACATTATCCGGATTGCACAATCCAAATATGTGGCCAAGAATGAAGGTGTGGGCCCCACCCCACACCCTTATGAAGACCGATCGGATGAGGGTGTTCCCCTCATCCCTTTCATTTTCTTTTTTCTAAAACCCAAACTCCCAAATTCTCTCCATCCTTCACACATTCATCCCAAAATCTTTTATTTTTAACAAGAATCACAAGGTAAAAGCATGATTGTAAGGGTTAATTCATAGTTTTAATTCCATGATCTTGAGTTAATTGCAAGAAAAGGAGGTTTCAAGTGAAAAATGGGTGAAAACCCGAGATGAAACCGATTCTTGCATGATCAAGTGATGTATACAAGTTATACAAGGGATCTTGGTCCAAGAAAGGAGTTACAAGAGTCAAAAACGAATTTTTACGGTTAAAATCTTTGTTTTTATATCATAACCGAAACCATGAAAGAATTGGCTTGATTGTGGGTGTAACTTGCTTGGTGTGGTGTTATTGTGCTTGTAGGTGTTATATCTAGTTGCTAGCAAAGGCTAGAAAGCAAGATCTTTGCGATCTAAAGCTAGAAACACAAGGTAGTTCGGTTTTTCGTATGATTTATATGATTTGGACAGATTGTGATAGACTTAGAGTTGGGTCATGAAATTTCACAGAGATGATCTACACATGAAAATATGAGATCTGTGAAAATTTGATAATTTTTGGACAAAGGATGAATATTTGGTGAATTTAATGCTCGGTTTTGGCTAAAAATGATGAAAAATAGTTAAACATCATGAAAAATTCTGGAAAATTCCAGATAAGCTTTTTATAACATATAAAAGTCACACACAAAATTTCAGATCTGTTGGAGAAGTCTAAGTAGACGTTTCGGTAAAACGAGTTCTATGGTTTTCTAGCTCGGTTTTGGTGAAAATGGCATGAAAAAAATTTTGGTTCTGGAAAAATTACAGGGAACTATGTGGATGGCAGGGGTCATCCCAGAAAAAATTGGGATTTTTCTAAGGTCGTTTGGTATTTTCGATATATTTGGTGTTTAAATGACGTTTAAAAATAGATAAATAAATGTTAAATATAAAAATTAATTCTGTAAATATTTTTATAAAATTCCTTACTGTCAAAAAGTAATTTGTGCAAAATTTCAAGATCCGAGACTAAACGGATAATTATTTGTGCTAAAAAGAACATAAAAACAAACTTTTAAAGCTTAAAACGCGTAAACCGGCAAAGTTCGCCTAAGCGAGCTGACTGGTGTATAAAAACCTTAAAAATGGACTATTTTCATGAAACTAAGTTAATCAAGTAAAAATAAATCATCCGAAAATAATTCGGATGATTTGGGTATTTTTATCCGAAATAACAGTTTCCGGCACCCTAAAGACGGAAACGGGTCCCGCGGCCAAACCGGGCGTCTAAACCGAGCTCTAAATTCACGGCTTTAACTAAAATATCAGTCAAACACTATTTTCGGGTCGTGTGTGACCAAACTCATTTTTGAAACATAAAAACGGATAACCGTGCTAGGCACGCAAAACGGGGAAAACATAATAATAATAATTTTGACGGTTAAACTCTAAGAAATATCACAATCTGAGTCCTGAGAAGTGTCTCTGGGTTAACATTGTCCCCGGATCGAGTACAGTACTGGGTTAACAGTGTCCCCAGATGTACCGGTTGACACGGATTTAATTTATGGAAATTGTATAGTAACGACTTAGGTATCATATTACGGATTCAGGCTCATAGCTGTTCACTGTACTACATACTGACTCACGAGAAGATGAGTTTCACGAGCCCCTTTTTACTGAACTGTTTTAAATATTTTCCCGGGGCGGAAAGCATGTTTCTATCAAAATGTTTAAGTACATGCTGATCGCATGGAAATGAATGTATTTATATAATGTTTATTGTACGGGAATCGTACGGTAATGTATTAAGATGGTAATTGTCTGAGTTGCTAACATTGTAAGGCCCGAAACAGTGTTCTGGGTTAACAGTGTCCCCAGAGGTTATTAAATGGGTTTCTGGGTTAACAGTGTCCCCAGAGGGTATTAAATGTGTTTCTGGGTTAACAGTGTCCCCAGGGGTTATTAGATGTGTTTCTGGGTTAACAGTGTCCCCAGAGGTTATTAAATGTGTTTCTGGGTTAACAGTGTCCCCAGAGGTTATTGGATGTGTCTCTGGGTTAACAGAGGTTTCACTTGTGGGCTCAGCACAATTTCATCGCTAATATATGATTTCTATAATGATTTGTCATGGTTTATTTAAATTAGTGAAACTCACCAACTATTCGTAGTTGACCCGTTTTCTTTACATGCTTTCTAGGTACTCCCAAACTGGAATAATTGATACGTGCTTGATGATGCGTGCTTTTGTGGAGGCTTAGTGATCTTTATTTTGTATTGAATATGTTAACGTATTATCGGTAAAACTTATGTGTTAACGCCTAGATGATAACGAAACTCGGAACAATGAATTGCGATGTAAATTAATGTAGTGGTGTTTTCTTTATAAGCAATGCTGTTGATATCAGACGAGTCTGTCGCACCCCGTTTACGTTTCCGCTGCGGTTGCGGGGTGTTACAATAACGTGGTTTGTGATGATCATGGGGTTATTGTGGGTGGAATGGGGGCCACAATAGTACTAAACTAAAGTTGAGTATGGCCTATGAGCCAAGTTCCGCTACAACTAAACAAACTAACTTGATTATGGCATTAATGCCAAGAAACTATTGTGGTTATACATATTGTGGGCGGAAAGGGGGCCACAGTGATTGGTGATACGTGATAAATACTATATATGTGTGTATAAATATATATATCTGTATCTACATATTATGTGGATAGGCATAGGAAATACTATGTGTAGAAAATACTAATTCTTTGTGTATACACTATGTAATGTTTGAGTTTACGTGGAACCATTGTGATTGGAATATGGGCACAGTGGTTGATTTTACATGGAAAATGAAGGCACGTAGTACGAACGAACAGTCACGATTTTATTGTAATTTCAAACTCTATCATAAACTTATACACATACATATGAGTATGCAAAGACACAAGTATACATATATAAACGTGAATACGTTTTCTTACATATGCGCGTACATACAAACTATGACTGTGTGGTACGCAGAAATGATTTCGTTAAAACTTATGAAACTCACCAACTATTCGTAGTTGACCTGTTTTAACATGCTTTTCAGGTAATCAGAAAAGAGAAGTATTTGTCTGTGTGTTACATGTCCGATTTGTGATTGATGCCGTGGGCTTTTGAGTTAGAAGTAGAGTAGTTAAAGAGCTTGTTTTGATTGTATCACCTAGTTTGTAAAAGATATTAGAACGATGTAATATATTGTAAATTAGTTAGTAATGTTTCTTTATGAACAATGTGTTTGATACCAGTTGTATCTGTTACGTTTCCGTTTTATGCTTTCGCAAATCACTTAACGGGGTGTGACATGTGTGGTAAAAGTATTGTGTAAACAAGCCAGTAGTACTCAAGGTCGGCTTCTAGAAAGCTTTAATCAATCCAAAGTTTAAACAAGCCCAAACATAAAAATAAGTTTGTTTAATAAACTAGCCCAAGCTAGGCGAGCCTAGTAGAGCTTATGATTTGTATATTATATATTATGATAAGTATATTATTAATTAAAACAACTGCATATATTATTATAATAAAAAATAATTTTACGCGCATATAAAAATAGTTAGATATGTATAGAAAAAATATTAAATAAATAATTAATGAGTTGAACTCGAGTTTTAAAAATTTTCTTACACCGAGATTGATTTTTAGGCCTAATATATAATCTTATAATAAACGTCAGAGTTTTTTAAAATTCGAAAAACTTAAAAGTGAAACGTAGAAAGTTATCGAAAAGTACAATAAGTTTTCAAAGGTAAACTTTTTCTTTAAATCAAACAAAATTTATTACTTACATGTGAGAACTCGTTACAGGAAAGCTCATGAATCCATTAATACTTTGCTGACTAGTGATATTAATTATGTCAAATACAACAATTAACAGATTGTTTAGAACTCTAGGTGGCCTTGAAGAGGGTTAAAGACAGAATACTAGGGAAAGTTGAATTCGAACATGAAGCGGCTACCTTAAAAGAGACTCAAAAACTTATTCAATCTGTTAAGATAATTTGGGATCAATCGGTTACCTGGAAGTCGCGGTTGATCGGCATTCCAGCAGTGCAAAACACGGTTGCAAAGAAGAACGATATAACAACCTGCATCTCCATTACCAACTTGTTTTATAATAATGGCCAAACATATAACATATTCTTGCCAAATAGGTAAAAATAAAACTTACGTAGCCGAAAGAACAAATAGTTAAGTTACACAAGTGAGGCGATGGATTTTGCGAGAAGTGATATTATAGCGAGAAGTGCAAGAAATAAATCTGAGCTATTGATATATTTGATCTATGGTTTATAATCATAATGACATTCTTGTAATAATTATGGAATTCATTTATAAGGCTTTTATTAGAAAGCTAGGTTATTGACCCGTGTACGACTCGGGTGAAAATATAGAAAACTTCAAGTATACACATATATAATTTCAAACGACAAGATATTTTTTAATATGCTTTTTTATAAGGAAACATGATTTATCAAACGATCGTTATACTTCTTTTAAGTTTTTCAGCATCTATTCTACTTCATTATCACTGTTAACTACAAAATGAATAAGCAAAATACTATCTTTGTTATATAAACACACACACAAGAAAATGAACAAATAACTATTGAAGCTTTTCAAATTAACTTCTATTATGAAATAAGTATTTTATAATTATGTCTGTTTAGGTATAACCATCTTTAGGTAATGATAAGTTACTTAAAGAGCTGTCAAACTGACAATTTCCAGTATGGGTGGCAACTGTGAACTGGAATTGGAAGTAATGTAAGATTGACCTGCCTTTATGTATTTTTGGTTCAGATTGTCCTGTGCAGATAAACATGGAAGTAATTAGTAATGCCATAACTCAAAAGATACATTTTGACTGTGAAAGTCAAACCTAGTACATGAACAATTGAATCAATATGTCACGTCTTATAATATGGATATAGAAAAACAATGCTTACTTTTTGAACATTTCCAAACTTCCTTTTCATGGTTAATCAGTCATTAGCGTTTTCTTGATTTTCACACATAAAGTAACGACTTTTATTCGACTTTGCTTGCAAGGGTCACGCATCGTTCATTAAAAATATCTTTTATTCTCACACTTCTTGTCAACCTTCCGAATACGCACTGAATAGTAATAATTAGCCATAAAAAAACATAAAAACTGCATAAGTGCTAAAAGACATTGAGTAAGAGCATGCTTGGGGTTGAATTTGAAAAAAAAAAAGCTACTTTGAAAAGCCAGGATTTGAGACTTTTGAAAAACTGCTTTTTAACCCTTTCAAGAAGCTAAAATAAAAAATATATCTGTTATTGCCAAACACATTTTAACTTATTGGCTTTTTAAAAACACCAATAAACTAATAAGCATTTTTCAAACTCAATCCCAAACATGCTCCAACAGTTGAAAGAAACCAAAATGTGAAACTCTTCATTCCAAGATGATAACAATTTAGAATAACGTTCACCATTACATGAACAATGTGATCCGAGTACATTGTCAGCTTGATATCTGTACAATACTGGCAGTGCCTTTCTTAAGTAAAATTGACTTGGTTGTATTACCATAGTGAGTTCTTTATAACGGTCGTGATAATAACATGAATGAAACCTTAATTTAATCTTTGAAGATTCATCAGTACTTTTAGGAGTATTACACTTTTACAATTGTAGTTTGCCAAGATACCTACAATGATTAGAAGATATATTAAACATAATCAAACAGCACAAGAGAAGGATATATAAGCAAACATCAATTGCAAATGAAACGAAAAAGGCATAAGTAATACACATATGATAATTGCTACAGGCCACATTCAACAAAAATCTTAAAACTAAGAAAACCCAATATAAAATTAATTGCAAATTGAACAGACAGAAACAGAAAAAATAGTCGATCGCAAAATCGCTAAAATAGTTAGAAGGTAGTCGGTGGAGACATAGGCGTCAGTAATCTCCGGCGCCTTCCCCATGGAATCCTACTACCACCGCATCCTAATCGCTGAGAACTTGATGCAGCCAGATAACCATCAAGTAAACAAAATGGAATCCTATAGAACTTGATTAAACAATCGGAAGATGGAAGTCAGCAAAGAGAGGGATGAGGGTTTGAATTAAATGGAATGGGTCTTATAACATTTTAATGGGTCAAGAGATTGCAATTCGGGTCCGTGCTATTTTAAAAGAGAAACCGGAAGTTACTCAGAATAATTCAAACGTATTCAACAGATGATCACAAATATGGAATGTTGACGGAAATACTGTAACCGAATGTGTGGATTTTCATTTGTAGCCGAATTATTTTAGCCAAGATGTTTATCAATAAATCAATCATTAAGGAACAAGGCTTAGAGTATTTTAATTTCTTTTTGAATTATTAAATTGTGAAGAAAATCTAAAAAGGCTTGATATATATGGAAATAATAGTGATGGACCAATAAGCATATTTCTTTAATAGAATAATTAGATTAGATTAGATGGATACTTTGGTCTTATTCTACCGTAAGAAATGTTTACAACCAATAAATTACCTAAACATCTATCTATATTATTAAAGCAATAAGGTTTTTGGACATCTATCTTTTTTCTATTGATCAATTCCCATAGATTCCATTTATACTATGCATTCTTAGAATTTATTGGAATTTAAATAATTTAAAACTAAAATGTATTGTTAGAATTTCTTGGAGATTAAATATATTCACCCATCAAAATTGTTCCACAATAATAACTATTCTTGTGTTATTCATTTAATAATGTAACTGTATTGGATATTCATAAATTAGTAGTAAATGCATTTTGTGGCGTTTTAATCAATTCAACCAATCTATATCAAAAAATAAGCCACAAAAATGGCATGAAATTAAATTAACAAATGTATTTACGTTTTTTAGTAAATTCACACAACCATAAATATTCAAATAATTATCAAAATACAATTTCTGGATTATTTGAGCATGGCTAAGTGAATACTATTTAAGTTTACACCTTTTATTGATTCATATGCAATACATAATATTGGTGGGTTAGACACTTTTACATAAATAAATTTCTAATCATCTATGACGATTCAAGTACTAATAGTCTTGATATCCAGTAGAGTAAGTTATGTTATTGTTGTTTTCGGTGTAATATTTCTAATTTTCATGTATTTAATATTTATATGAACAGCCAATATAAATAACCTACAATTGTCACTAAAGTTAATACTATTTGTTGTCCCGTTTTTCTAATTTTTCTGTTTTGTGTACTAAAATCCTTCATTAAGTCAACAAAATTGAAGCATCATGCTCTATAAGTTTCAGTTTTTATATTTATGTTGTTCATCCTTTTCATATTCTAACAATATTATATTCTATTACAGATGTCTTCACAATCAAATAAATGTAATTTTGGTCAATCAGCATCTTCCAATAAATGGAGTAATTCAAACGTTTAGTCATTTTGATATTTTTATTTACCCTTTAAATGTTTTTTAAGAGTGCATTTTTTGTAAATGTGCAGTTTCAACGCCAAGAGAACCACTGACTAGCATTTCTAATGGTAACAGTTTGCTTTAAATGCGTTAATACACTATAATTTATTTAAATTTATTTGTTATGTTGTTTTTTTCAAGTTAAACCTTACATCAACAAATATAATCTACTGACGTCAAAATAAAGTAAATAAATATTAATTTGTTATTAACTATAAATTAGACACTTGTAACAGACGAATTTAAAAGATTTTTAATATAGTTATTCTAAATTGCATTATACCTTTTTATATAACCATATTCTTAATAATATTGAATGTATGTTTACACAAGTTTTATTTTTTATTTTTGAAATGATACGAAACATAATTTTCATATTTCCTGTACTATTTTATTTTCTTAAAGACAATTAAAATACACGTTTAAATTAACATGTATATTCGAATCAATTTATGTTAATAGAGCAGCAAAGATATTTCTTCATAATTTATTTACTTATATTTTGTTTACTCAATTTATATTGTTTACATGATTGGCAACAAAATTCACAAATTTAGATATAGTCCACATAAAAAACATTTATTTGGTTTTTTATATGCGACCACACCAAATCTTTTTTTATATTTAAATTTGAACTAAAATTTTCATAAATACATTATGGTAAATAAAATCAACAAGACCAAAATTACTCAGACTCATACAAATTTAATTAAAAAATAAAAAATAAATAATTAAAGACTTGACTGTAGGTTTAAAAAACCATACGCGCCATAAACATATGTGCTTTTTTTTATTAATAATTGACATAATTCTTTATATTTGGTAATAGTTAAAAATTTTTAGATTATATTTACATAAACAATTTTTTTTATTTAATTAAACAACTTAATGAATTCAACAATTATTTTATTTTGTTCGGTAATTAATTTGCATCTATAAATCAGTATATTATTTGTATGGATTTTCGTTATTTTTTTTATTATAGATAACTATGTTGTTACTTATCCAATTTCATCATTTAATAATAATCGATTATATGGTGGTAAAGAAAATCAAGCCGCAAATACTATACAAGGTCGTATGTTAACAACATCAAGTAATATAGGTATAATATAGGTATGTTGGCTAGAACAATTTTTTTACACCTACTACATGTAATTACAATTATTTTCCTTTATTTTATCACATTTTATTAAACCATGTTTTTTGGCGTTAATGACAGATTAGGTATGCTGTCTTGAACCTTTAAATGAGGTTTTGCGAGACATTAATGATAGATTTTTGGCGTTATTTCGGGGAGAAGAAGTTGAATACCCTAGTTCTGACAGTATAGATCAGTCTGATACTGTTGGCCCTGGTTACGATTTTGCTTTACACTCATCGGATTTTCTTTACGGTTTAAAAATGTCTGGATTGCCTAACCATAGATTGGTTCTAAAAGTCGGTATGCCAATAATGTTACTAAGGAATGTTGATCAGAAGAACGGATTGTGCAACGGAACTAGATTGCAAGTAATTCATTTGTGTAGGCGTTTTATTAAATTTAAAGTTACTTCAGGTACTAATATTGGTTATCGCACTTATATAACTCGTAGTGACTTAACCGCTTAAGATAAGAAACTTCCGTTTAAACTGACGAGAAGGCATTTTCCAGTTGCAATTTGTTTTGCAATGATCATTAACAAAAGTCAAAGGTCAGTCTTTGGAAAGAACTGACATATATTTCAAAGACACTGTGTTTATATATGGACAACTTTATGTAGCTTTATCAAGAGTGAAGAGTATAGACGGTGTTAAAATGCTTATATTAGACATGAAAGGTAAAGCTACAAATAAAACAAGAAATATGGTTTATAAGGAAGTCTTTAGTAGCTTATGAATTTTACATTTTCAACTTTTGATTATGTTTGTAAAGATTGTAATTTGAATGCTATTTTGGTTTATCTTTATATTTAACAATCATTTGTTTCGTACCAATATTATTTACAACTTGAAGTATGTTGACGTCTCAAAAAACATATAACAACTTATGTTGTCCTTTAAATTACATGTGTTTATTAGACAATTTCAATATTTCCACCCATGTCATACACGGGTTAATAACCTAGTTACTAATAAATCATTTAATGGTTAATACTAACATAATATTCCTATCCGAATTTAATGGTGTGACTTAATTTTTTATCTTTTCTTTTAAATGCACAAATATTGAAATACATCACGATATAACTTTAATTTGTTTTTTTTATTTGTTTAAAATCATAAATAATGTGATTCATGAAATTATTTTACAAACTATTTTACACAAATAATATTGTCTAAGTTCATATATGTACGGTGTAGGTATCACGAATGTGTATGTGAAAATTTTACAAGCGTAGGTTATTAGCATGATCTGTTATTTATTATATGTAGTTTAATGTAAAAAATAAAAAAGTTATTTTGTAGTGTGTAGGTTCATAAATGTACTGTGTAGGTGGTATTTCTAATTGTGTATGCATAAATTATATCTTGTGTAGGTTCATATATGTACCGTGTAGGTGGTATTTCGAATTGTGTATGTGTATATTTTATCGTGTGTAGGTCCATATATGTACCATGTACTTGGTATTTCGAATTGTGTATATGTAAATTTTATCGTATGTAGTTATCTAAGTTCATGTATGTACTGTGTAGGTAGTATTTCTAATTGCATATGTGTAAATTTTATCGTGTGTAGGTTCATATATATACACTATGGAGGTGGCATTTCGAATTGTATGTGTAAATTTTATCGTGTGTATGATCATTTATGTACTGTGTTTGTGATTTTACGAATTTAGTATAAAGTTGAAATTTTCCTAAATTTGGTTAAGTTCGAAAAATTAAAATGAACGAATTAATCATAAATTAAAAATACAAAAAAACAAATAATTTTAAAGAAAAAAAAATACTTTGTAACTTAGTTATTTTTGTTGATAAAACGGAATTACGAAAATCGATTATTTTATGGTAAATGAAACTAGTTATGTTATAAAATATTTAAATTAAAAAAAAATAACTTATCCCACACATAAGTTACTTGCCCCTTTTATTAAAATAAATAATAAATAAAAGAAAAATTATGATTGGTTGTAATTACTTCTCGCACTTCTTACACTAAGAAACACTTCTAAAATAAACCCAATCCACATAAGCGAATTCTATGTATTTTTTTAATCGGTAGAAACTAAACTATACCATAACTTTTAAGTTCAAATAGAAAGCAGTGTGTAAATGTCTATTGCAGTATTTTTTTTTTGCCATGCAATTTGCGTTTAACTTACTATTAAGTTTCAGAAATTAACAGCAATCTTTTTTTCTCATATATGTCCTATATTATATGAAGAGAAAAAAGTGTATTTATTAACATAAATTTAAAATTTGAAGTAATTACAATTATTAAAACACAATGCATAATCTTTTAAAGCCTTCAAAACCATTCAAATTTTTAAATCTCTTGTACTTTTGTTCTTTTTCTCCATCCCACATTGGATGAGAAAATAACTTTGGATGGAAGAACCGACAATAAAGGATATTTTGTTTAAGAATTCATCAATTCCATCGTGCTTTTGTCCTACATTGATGAAATTGAAGAAACAAAAGCTAAGGTAAGCCCTTGCTAAAATTAATAAATTGTGTCAGGCTGGTTTTTGGGCCGTGCAGTGATACGAGGCCCAAATTTTAAAGGGGCCTAAAAGGTTTTAGTTTGTTGTTTTAATAGATATGCAGCAAAAAAAAAAAAAAAAACCGTGAAAACTACACTACCGGGAAATTGGGAATTCGATCATCAATTGGAGATTAGGAGATCAGGCAAGGGCCAAGCGATCATCAATTGGAGATAAGTAGGCTACGTGAATCATAGGTATAATTAGTCGATGAGTGTGACCTTATGTTACACTTGCAAAATTGAATCTGGATTTTAGGTATTGCTTTTAGTAGAAGGTACGATTTCTAATTTTTCAATGCTTGCAAAATCGTCTCGGTTATGCTTGACACAAAAGTATGATTTTACTTTTAATTTCTTCTTAATTCTAGAAACAAAATGAGTTTTTTAGTTTATAGATAGTTTGATAATGAAATTTCCTGGATTGTTTCATCCAGACGATTTTCTTCCAAGTTGAAGCTGACCATTTCTTTGAAGATTTTTATTTTTTTTATTATTAACTTTTTTGAGAGAAAAGTTTTTGTGTTGGTTTAATAGAAGCTTGTTTATAATAATATTTTTGTTTTTTTTAAACCTTGTTTTTAAAGTTTATGATGAATTTATATGAATCTCATATAAGTTTATGGGTTGTTCTAGAGTCGCTTTCTCTCTCTCTCTCTCTCTTTTTTGGGTTTGATTTGCTTTTTTAATACTGAAGTTGTTAAAGTCTTATTTACAGTCGACAAGGTCCCAAGATATACCTAACGGATTGGCAATGATATCTATTGAAAATGAAATATTAGAAGATATGGACTATAGCAACTTGATCTATAGCTTAGCTTCCCAAAACGCTAGGGGAGCGTCAAAATTCGTTTAAGTTCATCATTCTGATACACTACTTTTGTTTTGTTTATTTATAACAATTGTATTTGTATTGTGGTTTTTTGTATATAAAGAGGAGGCCCAAAATTTGTCTCGCAAGAGGCATAAATTTTTTTATCATTCTCGGGGACAGGCCTGAATTTTATATTGTTCAATTAAATTCGCTATCTTATTTTCCCAAAATATATAACAGGCTAGCTCGTATATAGGTTGCGCCAAAATAAAAAAGAGGAGTTACAAGCAAAGCGTAAAAACGTTATAAATGCTCGAAAAGCTATAGAATATACACATTGTGTAACACAAGTACATGCAGTTGACTAGTTTCACGGTTGTGAACTTACTTCAAGACCCCGCTTCATCTTCTTGACATGTTTAAGCTCTCCATAGAAGTAGGAAATGAATCCCCAAAGTGATAAGGCAAGAGAAAGTCCTTTTTCAACTTGAAACCTCTCATGGAAGAACAAAACCGCTAACGATTCGGTCACAGGAAGCAGTGTAGCGATTATTATTCCAGACAACAGTGACGATGCACAAAAAATGACCCCGATTGCTCCCAAGAAGAAGAGTTGCCAGAAAAGGCAATTCACCGATAGGACCACGTAGTACATCACTTCCCCGAGCTCAAAGTTCCTTGCTTCTTGAGGAATCGCCTAAACAAGATGGCAATAGTGTTTGAAAAGGATTATATAATGTATTCAGTAATCTGAGTAATAAGATGTGTGGTAAAAGTATTCTGTAAACAAGCCAATAGTACTCAAGATCGGCTTCTTAAAAGCTTTAATCAATCCAAAGTTTAAACGAGACCAAACATAAATAATAAGTTTGTTTAGTAAACTAGCCCAAGCATATTATTTGTATATTATATATTATGATAAGTATATTATTAATTAAAACAACTGCATATCTTATTATAATAAAAAAATAATTTGTATATTATATATTACGATAAGTATATTATTAATTAAAACAACTGCATATTTTATTATAATAAAAAATAATTTTGCACGTGTATAAAATTGTTAGATATGTATAGAAAAATTATCAAATAAATAATTAATGAGTCGAGCTCGAGTTTTGAAAATTTTCTTACACCTAGATTGATTTTTGGGCCTAATATATAATCTTATAATAAATGCCATAGTTTTTTAAAATTCGGAAAACTTAAAAATGAAACGTAAAAGGTTATCGAAAAGTACAATAAGTTTTATGGGAAACTTTTTCTTTAAATCAAACAAAATTTATTACTTACGTGTGAGAACTCGTTACAGGAAAGCTCATGAATCCATTAATACTTTGCTAACTAGTGACATTAATTATGTCAAATACAACAATTAACAGATTGCTTAGAACTCTAGGTGGCCTTGAAGTGGGTTATAGCCAGAATACTAGTGAAAGTTGAATTCGAACATGAAGCCGCAACCTTAAAGAGACTCAAAAACTTATTCAATCTGTTAAGATAATTTGGGATCGATCGGTTACCTGGAAGTCATGGTTGATCAGCATTCCAGCAGTACAGAACGCGGTTGCAAAGAACGATATAACAATCTGCATCTCCATTACCAA
Organism: Bidens hawaiensis; assembly: GCF_021521415.1. NCBI lineage: Eukaryota > Viridiplantae > Streptophyta > Magnoliopsida > Asterales > Asteraceae > Bidens > Bidens hawaiensis. The sequence continues at coordinate 77,122 of NW_027499281.1, forward strand.
AGAGTATGTAAGGGGCTGCTTAGCTTTCTTGAAAGTCAATTCTATCGACGGTAAAATAAACCCATACAACGCCGAAGCTCCCAACGTCATGAAAAACCCTTCATAATACTTGACACTCGATTCATGATCGGGCCGATCAGTACTAGAATGAAGAGCAAGAACCACGGCACCAATAGACAACAAAAACACAGCATTAATTGTAAAAGCCGAAAACTTTTGTTTCACTAACAAAAACGCGAATCCAGCCGTAAACGCTAACTGGGTGGCTATTATCAAAGCTGATGTTGAAACAGGTAACCGAGAGACGCCATAAGCAGCCAGATAATCATCTAAACCGGTCAAAACTCCAAGAATAACACAAGGAAAGAAGACAGATGGCTTCAAAGAGATGAGCTTGGTTTCTTGGTTTCCATTTCTTTTTTTGTACAAAAAAGAACAGATTAACGGGATGATTAAGAACGGCCAGCCCGCTGTTTGCAGCCAGCTCGATATCCAAACGCGTTTCCCGCCTTTTACAAAGTAAAGGCGTTGAACTAAGGGGCCACCACAGTTGCCTATGCCTAGCATTAGACAGTTCAAAACAAGCAGGGTTTTCTTCATGGATTTGCTCATCTTGTCTTTGTTTTCTTCTTGTTGGTTGCTTGTAATCCCAGTCTCCATCTTCTTATATCTTGGATTTTTTTTTTTTTTTAAATTAGGGTTAGTGATGTCAAAATTATCAAAATTTCATATGTTGGTCATTGTAGGGATGTGAATTTAAAGCATAACACTAACCTAACATGAAATTTGCGGGTTTGGATTAAGTCTAAATTGGTTCGAAAGTTTTGGGTCGAAACCGCTAACATGCTTACCTAAGCAAGTTGGGTTGTTTGAGTTGCCCTTGTGGGTTTGCGGGTTAACCTGCTTATTTAAATTTTTCTAAATGTTAATACTTTAAAATTCTATATTTACATAATATTTTTATTTTCTTCAAGCCATTATGCTTAAAGTATGTCAATTTATTTTTAAACTTCTAAACCTTTTTATAAAAATAAAAAAATGTAAAAGAAATAGGTTAGTAAACCCGTCATGTTGACAGAAGCACGGCCCATTTAGCAAATCCTGTAAAATTTCCGGTTACCCTGTCAGGGAGTTTTGAGGGTTGATATGCAACAGCTTTGACTTTATGATTCAAACTGTAGCTTTAAGGTTTAAGCTACTTTCAGTACTGAAGCTGAGTCAAAATAGCATAAGACTGTTTCATTTGAAATAACTTGTTGCCAATATCTCAAAATCAAAACAAATTGAGTCAAAATCAAACTAAAAAGTCAAAGATTGTTATTACCTCTTTCAAGTGCATGAATTAGATGAATCCTCCAAGAAACTGCAGTTCAATTTGGAAGGAAGAACACAAAATTACAGGTGATTTAAGAAGGGAAGAAGAGGGCATATTATATATAGTATAACAAATAAAGTGTGATGTAATAAAGCTTACACATGGAACCTTTTGACACAATGCGACATATTGATCATGCTAACCGCCAATAATTACATGACACCTATGGATTCATTCCTAAATATTTCAATTTGAATTTATTCTATGTTCATTCCAATCACATAACGTTACATTGCTCTAGTCACCATGTAACATGTTAAAGTTCATAAATAAACCTAAACTTTTTGTTTGTAAATATAAATATGTAATTTGACTCATTTCTGTCCGCCACATGTACACAGAAACAGGAATCCATCGTTCACGCGAACAACCTAGGAACGAGCCATGCCAAAGTGTTTATGGTTGCTTGTTTTTTCGCCTAAAGGTCTACATGACATGTTTTTAGGTTGTCTATATCATCGAGGGATTCCACACAATGCCCACTCCGAGAAAGCAAACAAATTTTTGGGCCGAAGACGAAAATTTTTTTGGGACTTAAGTAAAATAAGTATTTTGTTGGGTTTAAACAATTTAATTTTGATATGAGTTTACTTGGTTATAATTTAGGTTATGTAAAAAACTTTTGTATAAAAATAAGATTAAACATGTTTCAAATGAGCTCAAAACCTTTTAGTTGTAAGTAATACCCCTTTGTCATTAGATCAAGCTAGTGGTTATGCAATTTAGTTTAAACACTAAATATACATATTGTTTTAATATAAAAACATACAATTTAAAAAAAAAGAAAAAGAAAATTCAGGCCTAGCAGGATGTCGGGCCTGTGACCATCAACTACCCGTCACACCTTATTGTCGGCCCTGGTTCCACACTTCAATGTACATGTGGTAGATGAAAAGTAGATGTAAATTATTCAAACACCAAAAAATTAACATTTATTTTGTGAACTTTGATATTTTTGATGATCCTATTCTTTTCAATCCCTATATTTCACTCCCATCTACGTCAATCACTACATGTGTCAATGAAAAAGCAAATACCAAAGTGTCAACAGTAGTCCGAGACTCATAATTTTGACAACACCCATACCATCTCAAGTTCACTTAAAATACAATAAAAAAAACCAATAATATATCCGGATATTGAGTTTTGTGTGACAATGAAAAAGCAAAAACCAAAGTGCCTACAGTAGTCATAATTTTGACAACACCCATACCATCTCAAATTCACTTAAAATACAATAAAAAACCAATAATATATCCGGATATTGATTTTTGTTTAGTTTGGTTTAATTCGTCCAAATTAAATATGTTTTCAAGTAAAAAGAATTTACGGAATCCATTTTCAATTGAGAAGAAAAACGAATTCGATTATCAAATTTACTTTCAGTGTTTGATAAACATTTTTCGAGTCAATGGGTTGATTTGTAGAATTTGTAGAATCTACATGCAGAACACGAGTTTTGCAGAAAGTAGAATTGAGTTTTCTGAAAATTTTAGTAGAACGTTAAACACTATTAAATTATAATTTTAGTTATATCGAAAATAAAAATGATATGAATAGGTTTCCTTTCTTTAAATAAAAATAATCTTAAGAAAACAAATTTTAATTATAATAAAAAAGTTTACATGAATTCGTTGCCTTTATTTTAAATGATAGTAATCATAGAATAAAAGTAACCTATTGGCAAACGTAATCATAATGAGTTATAATATTCTTGAGTGGATTGATGATGTTAGCCACACCATCAAACTAAAATAATGGTCTTAAACACTTCATTAATTTGATGATTATTTAACGAAAAGAAACGATTTGCCACAATATTACCATTTTTGTGGCTACATATATATTAAACGAAGAGGTAAAGAATATGGAAAATTCTTAAAATAGTACAAAATTATTAATTATTTTAAAATTTTATACTAGGGAGACTTATTGAGAGAATATATTAATTATGAGGAGGCAGACCAAACTATTAAAAATATGTATGGAGCAGACCAAATATGGGAAAACGCTGATGAAAAAGGCCAAGTTTTTTGAAAATATTTAGAGAGCATGCCATATTATTTTTTAACTTTTCTTTTCAAAAGACAGTCTCCCAATAATGTTTTAATTATGTTTCCTATCTAGGCCGTACGTATTTTCAAATTCTAGGAAAATGTGCTTTTTAAATTTCGTTTTGGGAGACGCATTTCAGAGACATTTGTTCTTAGGAGACGAGATTTTTGTTTTTCTTCTTATAAGTTGGATTTATTCAAATTCCGTCCACACTGACATGATTTAACTATTATCCATCTACACCGGCAAGATTTTCTTTTCTTTAAAATCTTCTTCTTCTTTCATTCTTCATGTTATATATATATATATATATATATATATATATATATATATATATATTCCTAAATAATCCATCCAAATTTTCTATAAAACTCCTTACGGAACGAGTTCTGAATGCTCTAAGGGTGATGAGAAAGAGATAGACTTCTCTAGTTTTACATATTCTAAAAAAGAAAAGCATAAAAATAACTAAATGTGGTTAAAAAAATTTAATAGACTAGTGAATCCATAAGGAAAAAAATAACATTTGTTTATTAGACTACTAAAATATTAGTTAAACCAAACCAAATCCGTACACACACACACATATAGTTAAATCCTGTTAGAGTGGACAGAATTTAAATAAATATTGCCGGAGTGGACGGAATTTGAATAAATCAAACTTATAAAAAGAAATACAAAAATTTTGTCTCCCAAAAACAAATGTCTCTGAAATAAGTCTTTCAAGACGAAATTTAAAAAACATATTTTCCTAGAATTTGAAAATATGTACGGCCTATGTAAGAAACATAAAAAACAGTCTTGAGAGATTGTCTTTTGAGAAGAAAAGTTAAGAAATAATATGACATGCTCCCTCAATATTTTCAAAAAAACTTGACTTTTTCCATCAACATTTTCCTATATATGGTCAGCTTCTTACATATTTTTAAGAGTTTAGTATACTCTCTCATAATTAATATTTTCTTCCAATGTATCTCCCCAGTACAAACTTTTAGAAATAATCAACAATTTTAAACTATTTGCCATTATCTCTCGCCAATTTTAGAAATTTTCCCTAAAGAATATCATTTTTCATCAACTTATAGGAAGGTGGACAGTCCTATCAATTGCGGCGAGATGGGCTATATCTTTTTAAAAGGTTGGAAAAGTAGATGTATTATTTAAAACATTGGAAAATAATATTTTAGCATGATCGGTGGCTTTTTCGTGCATCTCTTTCTTTATCTTGATCATCGATAATTACGACAATATCATCACAGACACTTAATATAGCCATTGCCCATTGGCCACCAAAACATTAAACATGTATTATTATTTATTATATTATATAATATATAATCAATTTGCAACTTTGTTGTGTGATAGAGTTAGTACTTTGTGCTTTTATGTTGTATTTGCATTTTGTGCTTTATGTTTTGTGAAATGGATGGTCGCATGTTTGATACGTCGTCTCTATGCTTTTCTCTTTTTTGTTTTACTCATCTCTATGATACCTTTAAAGGTAGAAAGATATAGATGGAGAGAGAGAGAGTCCGAGCGCCATGTCAGCGAACAAAACCGCCCAAATCAATGCTAGAGTTGGCTACGACACCGTCTTCACTGTCCCTGTTTTCCTGATATGGTTAGGGTCGGCTATACTTGACCTCATCTCCATTCAAGTTATCTCTCTAGGGTTCAAGGCCGGCCCAAGCAATTTGGGGACCCAAAGCGAAGAAAAAGCCCCGGGCCCTTTTCTATAATTTTATGTTCGGACGCTTTTATTTGACTTTAAAATTATTGCAAACACACTTAGTACGAACTTATGCAGGACCTAATTTATTTATAAATAGACTGTTTATTTCAGCTAAGTAAAGTCGGTTATCGGAAAGCAAAGCATGGTTGATCAAAGGAGTCTGGCCTAAAATTGGTTGGGTTCGGGTTAAAAGAAAACAACAATTCACGATAGAATATGGAACCAAACAAAAGATTTGATAATTCAATTAATAGTTTTAGGGAAAGAAAATCCAAATCTTCACAAATAGATTTGAAATAGTAAATAAGTTGGACTTGTATATGCCAATTTTTTGGACAAAACATCAAAACTAGTCCTTTATGTTTGCATGTTTTTTCATTGGATGTACTTTGGTGAAAGAAATAGCAGAAAACATCCTTTATGCTTAAAAACTCTATCACATTACGTCCTTTCGTACTAACTCAGTTAAAATTTTTCGTTAAATCTGGTCAAGTGCATCGCACGTGAGAGTAGTTTCGTAAATTTATATATATTTAATAATTATTAAAAATAAAACATAAAGATATTTATTTACCCAATTAACTCTCTCTCTCTCTCTTCCTCAATCCATCTTTCTACCATCACCTACTGCAGACCACCGCCGCCACCACCGTCCAACCAACGAACTCCTCGTTTTTTCCGGTAACAAAGCGCTGCCGTCCCCTCTCTTGAAACACACACTCTCTCTCTATCTCTCTCCCTCTTCTTTGTACACACTATGTATTTCGCCCAAAAAAAACCGCTAGCGCCATCACCTGATTTGAACCCCAATTACCACCTGAAAACACAAATTTGGGGCTTCCATTTGAAAACACAAACAAGATACGCAGAACAAATTTGGGGCTTCCGTCAACCTCCGTCACACCACTCCTACCATCTACCTAATTACCGCAACATCACCTCCACTACCGCCTGACCTAACCACCACTACCCAACATAAACACCACTGTTCGTTGCCTTTAAACCCCAACCTGACCACCATCATCGTCTTTCAAATCTGTATCTCCACCACCACCACACCCTGTCATCTCTCTCCACCACCACGATCTCCAGAAACCACCACCCAGCACCAACAAATGAGCACCAACCATCACCACCATCTCCAATAACAGATCCGTGATTTACTTACCCAGATTTAGAGAACAACCATCAAATAGAAAGAGAGAGAAGGCTAAATCTGTTTGGGACCCCACCGCCTTCTCTTGAACCATAGCTTATCACCGCCTACTTCCTATCTTCAAGCTCAAAACAGTCGCAGACATTGCGCGGGGATGGTTGTGGCAGGCGGCGGTGAGGTGATGGTGGTTGTGGCAGGCGGCGGTGGGGAGCCTTGAGGAGAGAGAGAGAGAGAGAATTGAGTTCTGTGAGAAAGAAAGAGAGTTGGGTGTGAATGAGTTTTTATATTTTTTAATAAATAATGTAAAAAGACTAGTTTACCCTCATGTGCGATGCACATGACCAGATTTAACGAAAAAATTTAACTAAGTTAGCGCGAAAGGACGTAACGTGATAGAGTTTCTAAGCATAAAGGATGTTTTCTGCCATTTCTTTCGCCAAAGGACATCCAATGAAAAAAAGTGCAAACTTAAAAGACTAGTTTTGATGTTTTGTCTTTTTATCACACAAACCAAGTAACTTTCATTTTCTCCCTACTCTATTGCTCCATACTCGTTGAATCCAACAAAAATCACATAAAAACAAAACCCAAACAACGAAAATGTGGAGGCAAAATAAAAGGTTTCAAACCCAGGGCATCATGTAAACATAGACAGAATTTTACCACTGGAATAAAATTGAGTTATGAATTAATGTTGTCAAAAGATCTTAGATAACGTATATATCTTTTTAAAAAATGGAGGCCCTCAAATTACTGGTGGCCCTAAGCTAGGGCTTTACTATGTTGTATTTAAGGGCCGGCACTGCTAGGGTTTGGGGCTTCGATTGTCGGTAACAATGGATCAACGGTGGCCCTTGCTAAAGTGCTAAAGAGTGTTATGGTGTTTCGCCATACCGATTTGAGCTTTTATTGTTTTGATTTTGGTAAGCCTGTAGATCTCACGACTCCGGTAATCATGGCTTAGGGTTTAGGGCTCTAATTGATTGTCACGATAGTTCAAGGCTGCACTACTAACCTTGCTAAAGAGCAGCAGTGAGTGTAGATGCTCTATTGCGGTGTTTCCCCAGATTAATCAATCTTTGTTGGCTTGATTTTGTTAGCCTTGCAGCTCTCATTGTTTTGCTTGCAATGAAGAAGGCTACGTCCCCAGGTGACTGTAGCTTCTAATTTTGTTAACCTTCCAGATCTCAAGTTATTGGTTATTTGGATTCATTCTTTGTTGTGTCAGTTGTCTGCTTAGTTTTTGTAGATGGCTTAATTTAATATTTTAAATAGATGTGATTGTGATAAGCTATACTAGATTATGTTCTTGCATTTTTTTAGTTACTTTAACACATGCTCAAAAGCTTTGCACGCTTTGCACTCGAGCTCAAATCAAATAACACGTAGGAATATAAATACTCAAGAGCTTTGCACCAAGGTTAGATAGACTTATAGACATTTTTCATAAAGTTAAAATTATTAAAGTGTATGATGTGCGTCGGATATGCCTAAAAGAATGACCCTCACAACTAAGCTTTAAATATAAAACGAAAATCCTAAAACCACACACAACCGGCAAGTATACCGATCACAAGTAGTATAGACCTAGGAAGTCCGAGTATCGAACACTTGGACACGTAAGACGCTAACGATCACAAACCCTAGACAAGACCTACCTAAAAATAATATTTAATTGATTTTTTGATTTTTAATTACTTAACTGAACTAACCTAACTGACTGACAAAACTTACCAAAAATAGAAAACTTAACGACAAACTAACTGTGTTAACTTCGGATGGAGAAAAACGTCTACCTAGGTCTGAATCAAACTGTAGGCCTAACAAGCTAATGGATTGAATGACTTCAAGACACCGGTCCCTAAAGATGACACGACTAAGGATCGCTCGGGCTCACTGGATTACCTCTCAGTCTCACTCAACAAGCCTAAACTACTAAAAATCGACTAAAACGACCAAACCGGGAAACAATTGTTAACGTGTTCTAATGTTGACTCACCTTTTGATCTCACCAACACTCGACCCTAATGGCAATGAATACTACACAACCAAGGATAGAGGAACAATTCAACTTAAACCAAAGTAGATCAACTAGTCGCTCAAAACACCTAAACCTGACAAGAAACGAACTCGCTTTCGCGCAATCCTTATTCTAGTATGCAAAGGTAATGAGACGATCCTAACTTCTTATCACCTCTCGGTCTCTAAAAAGGTGCCTAACCGCTGTACTTTAACCTCAAATTCATGCAACCAAACCCTACGGTTGTACCTACCGCAAACAAACCCTAAACACAGAGTCTAGAATCAAACAATGCACCGATCAATCAACACAAAACTAATTAACCGACATAAGGGGTTTAAGCAATGAATGACCAAAATTTCCAGCCCTTAAACACAACCTATTTCATGTCTAAATCAAACTTTACAATAACAATTAAAGTCTATCAATCAAACAATCCATAAAACTCATCAAACATTAACAATTATCATCATTCCTAGGTAGAACTAACAAGATTAGCCTCTCATAATTTTTGGACAGCAGAAAATACTCATTAAAATCACCATAAAACTCATACCAATCATCTTAAAAGTCATTCAACAATCAATACTAATCAATAATAAGTCAATCCTTAAAGCAATTGCAAAACTAGTTAACAATTCAACAAGAATAAGAAAGATTGATGAACAATAGTTTAAAGAAAGGATTTGAGATGGTTTTCGGCTGCTCTTTGCTGCTGTAAAACTGATGGTAAATGATCACCGACACTTGTTCTTGTTTCTTCTTCCTTCCTTAGCCGCCACACTCCAAGACCTAGCCTCCAAAAAAACTTTTTTCTCCTTGTTCCTCCTGCTGCCCAGTCCGATCGCAGCTTCTGCTGTGCTTAGGGTTTTTTTTATGTTATAATATTATGTAGAGAATGGGCTTGTCCATGATGCATATGGGCCGGGCTTTGAGCTTTACTTGAAAACATATGCGTAAAAAGCTCGTAAACTGCTCGAAAAGTCTGGTTTCTTTCTTTCTTTCACCCAAAACCTACAAGATGAATAAGATTATGTAAAACCTATATATAACAAGTTAAAATACATAATATGTAATACAATACGTAGATAAAAGGTGCGGAAAATACGTGTGATTTACAACACATCAGTACACGAACACGATAATTTGCATGGGATCATAGTATAGCGTACAGGGTATTGGATCAAGAAAACTGATCCTTCTTTAAGGTTCCCAAGCTCATATCAGAGGGGTTAGTTTGACTTTCAAAGTCAAAATTTTCATATGTAATTATATCCTTTTGTAAATTATCGCTTGACTTTCAGTGTCAATATTGTCATATGTAATTGGATCCTTTTGTAAGAGCATTCCCAACCTATCCCTCATCCCCATCTCTATAATTGTAACATTTCGGGAATTTCGTGTTCATATTTGTATTTGTTTATCGGGTTACGAACATTATTCGGATCTTTTTAATAATAAAGTTATGCAATTATTAGTGAAATAATTATTTTTACCTTAGTTTATATTTCTTTAACTTTCATTTGTGCCAAATAGCCCTTAGAAACTTTTAAAATCACTTAAAATGACTTAAAAATGAGTTTTTGGAACTACAGGGACTAAAACTGTCAAAAGTTGAAAGTCTGGTGAAAATGTACCTTCACGCGGCGCGAAGATGTCAGCCTTGCATATTAGCGCGGCGCGAAGATGTCACCAGATCAGCCATTTTCGTTTCATACATTCGTCTAAATCAATCCTAAATCACGAAAATTGAGCCACAAGTTATTGTATTTAGTGTGTAATGATATCTAGGTTCATAATCAGTAATTTGGTTAATATATTGATTAATATATGACCTGATTTCGTTCTTAATTATGGGATTCGGTTACCAAAATCGACCCGTTTCTTGTCCAACAAGTTGGTTTAACATCTATATGAACTCTTCCTAACTCCAAACCTTAAAGTTTACTGCACCTAAGTATTCCTAGCCGTAACCTACTCTTAACCGACGGTTTCTTGATCGTTTTTGCTCGTTTACTTGAAGACTAAGAGCTGCAGTTTAACTTTGATATTCGTAAACCTTTGACCTCGATGTCTCGCTAATACAAACACAATCCGGGTAAGTTGTTAACTGATCAAACGTTCATTAATACTCACTTGTCAATAACCCGTAATAAATTTATAAGATTTTGGGGTATTGACGGGTCAATTCGAGTCAAACCCATTTAAGGGCAAAATAGTCAATAACTTTGACTATCCATTTTCTCATACTTCTGGTCGGATTCAACGTTCGGTCCAGAAGACTTATATTCTCGTAACGAAGTTTTAAGGCTACTGACCAAAACCTGACTTCCTTCTCGCTGTTCAGATTCTGGTCAGTACCATCTCGCTTAAATCTTAAATATAACATAACTTGCGATGTTCTAAAAGCGGTCTGTAAAAACTTAACCTAACCTAGACACTCTAGTTTCAAATTTATAAATCTAGACTATCCTAATGCTAGACCACTAGACAGGCAAGTGTACCTATCAACTGCAGTAAAGCCTAATGAAGTCCGGATATCGAACCCAAAGGACACTAGCGACACCTAAAACTTGTCACACCCTCAAAATCCACTAACGGAGTTTTACCGTCAGAGGGTGTGAACTGGCAGGATCGGAATCATTAGTTATAACCAAACCAAAGAAAACGTTTAAATGAAAAATAAGTGCGGAAGCGTAAAACCTTAATTCAAAAGTTGCGTCACGCAGGACGACTTAAAACCAAATGTAAATGTTAAGAGTAAGATGTTTAACAATTAATGCATGCTCCTAAACCGCGCGCCCGCCTCGGCTACCTGAGAATAACATACTAAAAGGGGTCAACACGAGGTTGGTGAGTTCACAAGTTATATAAGATAAATCGTTTAGCGTTTGAGTTCAGCGTTTTCGTTAAGTGTTTTGCGTAACCACGTTACGGCGTTTAAAAATTTTGCGTAACCACGTTACGGCGTTTAAATGTTTTGCGTAACCACGTTACGGCGTTTAAGTGTGTAACCACGTTACAGCGTTTAAATGTTTTGCGTAACCACGTTACGGCGTTTAAGTGTGTAACCACGTTACAGCGTTTAAGTGTTACCAGATAATGTTATGTCAAATTATATATCGATAGGTAGCTAATCTATACAACAAGTATTACTAAGTGGTTCGAGACCGAAGCTGACTGTTTATCAAGTGCCCGTCACCAGGTCAACCCAGACCATGGTAAGTGTTAGCCAAAATTACACCCACTCAACCTCCAGTTGAGCTTAGCGTCGGGTGGGGTTTGTCAAACCCAGTAGTACTACTCAACAGTGACTCGCTATTCCAAATATTAACCGGTTCGATGCGTGGGACTTCAAGGGTTACGTGCCGCTTAGCCTCTACAAGTGATATATATAATTTATAACAAAATCTTAAATATGTGTTTATCTCAAAAATGCGTTTATCGGAATATGTTATCTCCCCCAAGTGAAAAACGTTTGAAAACAGTTTAAGAGTGGGGTAAGTGAACTCACTGTTTGCGAAGAATATTCCAAATTAGATCACCGAGTGATGCGCGTCGTAGAAAACTCTCTAGCGTTCTAAAATAACAAAGAGATTTTCTAAGTATCGGAACGTTTAACGAGTCTCTAGACTCGGCACATAATACCTATGCACGTATCATGTTTCGTGTTTCGTTTGTGAACCGTGTGTGATTTAAACAAGTACAATTGTGATACGATACACGAGTGAGCAATTACTTTCGTGTCATGTATTAATAACATACTTACAAGCAATTATTCCCGTAAGGGCATTTTGGTCAACAAACAAAGACTAACTAACTATTATTCCCCATAAGGGCAATTTGGTCAATTCATGGCAATCAACTAGCAATTATTCCCCGCAAGGGTATTTTGGTCAAAATACCACAATTATATAAGAACTATCATATTTCATGCATTCCTATACAACTCAGCAGCTAGTTTCATTGTGACAGAATTTCTACTTGAAAGATTGTACTATTTCACCGATCATATCATCTCAATTAATTCACCAAAAATCACCACTGAAACATACATGTCTTAGGTTTCCAGAACATATTTTATATTATTTTTATTCCATATAGATTTCTCATAATGATCAAAACACTACAGTAAACTCATATCAGTCAGATTCATGCACAACAGAATGTTATTTGCAATTCCCGGTAAACGAAAAATCCTATAAATGCAAGACCACTTGGGTTTGGTTCCTAACTCAGTGAGTCAACTTCCAGAAGTGGAACCAACCCAATTGGCCTCGTAGTTCATGAGATATAGAATTTACAATATAACCTAACAGCAGGTCTAACAGCTCAGCTTTGCATCACGTTTTTGTAAAATCATAAAAGTATACTTCCACTTATCCAAAAATTACGAATTTATACTTTATAGAAACTAGACTCAACCTAGTTTACTGCAGTACTCACAATCTCAATCAATTTTCACGTTTACACTTCGTTACAGTCAGTTAAACATCGTATATATATTCTGTCCAGAATCTGTTCACATCAAAACTCAACATCATAACAATCTATGAACTATCATGCATCCATATAACCCTCTAGACACCATAACTACTATCCATGCATATAAATCACACCATACATACAAGATTAGGGTTTGTGTTTTAATTCAAATCAAGAACAACAATCAATCATGCAACAACATCAATCTAGTTATCAATCTATTATCCAACTAACAACTATCATATTGATCACATACATACATATAATCGGCTGAGTTAGGGTTTACATACAACCCATTAAACATCAAAATTACACAACAAGGAGGTAAGAGATGATCAAGTATACCTTTCTAGCACCTAGTTCTTGGATTAATCTCTTGATTGATGTGTGTGTGTGTGTGATGAAGGTGGACGGCAGCCGTGGATCAAGAGAGGGAGAGAGAGCCGATTTAGGGTTGTAGGTTAATAATAAGTTAGGGTTTGTTTATTAGTGATGTATTTATAATAATACAAGTTACACTCTAGTCCCTCTTCTTTCCAAGTGTTGTTTTTCTAGAACATTCCATCATACTTGCCCAATAAGTTAACATGACCATAGTTTTATCACATAGCACATAATCCTAACACATAATAATCACATAATTATTGTTTTTACGTTTATCGTTTATTTATCAATCGTTTGCGTCAACTCGTTTGCGTTTCGGTGCAAATCCCGAAAGACTACACATGTAGTAAGTGTTACGCGTCATTTAAACCCTAGTTTAAATGTAATGAAGTGTACGTTATAGATTCAACGATCTTAAAGTTTGAATTGACGGAGTTGAGTTAACGGAGTTAACCTGAAATTGACGATTGTCACATCATTCCCATGTTAAAGAATTTTCGTCCCGAAAATTTGAGTCAAGTCGTGATGAGAGTCTGAAAGAGTAAGAAAAAAAATTTTCAGTTTGTCATATCATCCCCTAGTAAAAAGAAATTTCGTCCCGAAATTTAATTCATACCTTCGGTGATGTTTGACGGTTTGCCGGGTTTCGCGGTTTTCGGTGTTTGGTTAGCCCTTCAAAAAGGTGAGGATACTTTTTCATCATTTGATCCTCGCGTTCCCACGTGAACTCCGGTCCACGTCTCGAGTTCCAACGAACCTTAACGATTGGAATTTTGCTGTGTTTGAGTGTTTTGGTTTCCCAATCCAAAACTTCGACTGGTTCCTCAATGAACCGTAACTGTTCATCAACTTGCAGTTCCTCCAAAGGGACTACTTGGGTTTCATCAGATAGGCATTTCTTCAAATTTGATACGTGGAATACATCGTGTACGCCACTGAGTTCTGTTGGTAGGTCCAGTCGGTACGCCACCGGACCAATGCGCTCAGTTATCCGGTACGGACCAACATACCGTGGGTTGAGTTTGTTTCGCTTACCAAAGCGAACTACACCTTTCCAAGGTGAGACTTTGAGTAACACCCGATCGTTCACTTTAAATTCGAGAGGTTTTCGGCGCTTGTCGGCGTAACTCTTTTGGCGATCCCGTGCTGCTGCCATGCGATTTCGGATTTGAACAATCTTTTCCGAGGTTTCGAGTACCAGTTCTGGACCAGTGATTTGGCTGTCACCCACCTCTGCCCAGCAGAGTGGTGATCGACACTTCCGTCCGTACAGCGCTTCAAACGGCGCTGCCTTAATACTTGCGTGGTAGCTGTTATTATACGAAAACTCTACCAAGGGTAAGTGGGGTTCCCAACTTTTTCCGAAATCTAAAACGCATGCACGCAACATATCCTCCAGGGTCTGAATAGTCCGTTCACTTTGCCCATCCGTCTGAGGATGGTATGCTGTACTCATATCGAGACGTGTGCCCAGTGCGCTTTGCAGCGACTTCCAAAAGTGTGAGGTAAAACGAGAATCTCGATCGGAAATGATCGAGACAGGCACTCCGTGTCTAGACACCACTTCTTTCATGTATACTCGAGTCAGTCTTTCCATTTTGTCCGTTTCCTTAATCGCTAGGAAATGTGCCGATTTAGTCAACCGGTCAACGATCACCCAGATGGTATCGCATCCCGTCGGTGTCTTAGGCAAACCCGTAATAAAATCCATTGAGATTTGCTCCCATTTCCACATTGGGAGTTCCGGTTGTTGCAGTAGACCAGATGGTTTCTGGTATTCTATCTTGACTCTGGCACAAGTCAAGCATTTGCTCACGTAGGTGGCGATGTCGGCTTTCATGTTCGGCCACCAGTAAAGTTCCTTTAAATCATGATACATTTTATCTGAGCCAGGGTGGATAGAATATCGGGACTTGTGAGCTTCGTCCATCACTAGAGTTCTCAACTCTCCGTATCGTGGAACCCAAATCCGGTTCTCAAAATATCGGACCCCGTCCGATCTGGTTTCAAGTTGCTTGTTCATGCCCCGCATGAGTTCCGATGGAAGATTTTCATCTTTCAAAGCTTCCAGTTGCGCATCGCGAATCTGATCGGGTAAGCTGGCATGAATCGTAAGTTGCAATGCTCTTACTCGTCTGGGTTTTTCTGTTTCTTTTCTGCTGAGGGCGTCGGCCACCACATTGGCCTTGCCAGGGTGGTACTTGATGGCACAATCATAATCTTTAAGCAGCTCGACCCAACGACGCTGTCGCATGTTCAGCTCTTTCTGATCGTAGATATGTTGGAGACTCTTGTGGTCGGTGTAAATGGTAAACTTGGTACCGTACAAGTAATGCCTCCATATCTTAAGAGCAAACACCACAGCTCCGAGTTCCAAATCATGGGTCGTGTAGTTCTTCTCGTGAACCCGTAGTTGTCTAGAGGCGTAGGCTATAACCTTCTCGAGTTGCATCAGCACACAACCGAGACCTTGTATAGATGCGTCACAGTGTACCTCAAAGTTTTCCGTTCCCTCGGGGAGGGCTAAAATAGGGGCGCTACAAAGCTTGGTTTTCAATAGTTGGAAAGCGGATTCTTGCGCGTCACCCCAGTTGTACTTAGTGCCCTTGTGAGTCAAAGCGGTGAGGGGTTGAGCAATCTTTGAAAATCCCTCGATGAAACGCCGATAGTAGCCGGCCAGTCCTAGGAATTGTCGCACTTCAGTCGGAGTCTTAGGTGCTTCACAGTTTTTGATGGCCTCTACCTTACCGGGATCGACATGGATACCATTCTCGTTGATCACATGTCCTAAAAAGTGAACCTCGCGAAGCCAAAATTCACATTTCGAGACTTTAGCATACAGTTGTTCCTTCTTCAGTAGTTCCAGAATTATCCTTAAGTGCTCTTCGTGGTCAGTCTCGTTCTTGGAGTAGACAAGAATATCATCGATGAAAACAATCACGAACTTGTCGAGGTACGCCTTGCATACTCGATTCATGAGATCCATAAATACGGCTGGCGCGTTGGTTAGGCCAAAAGGCATAACCGAGAACTCGTAGTGACCATACCGTGTTCTGAAAGCCGTCTTTGAAATATCTTCTTCGCGCACTCTCAGCTGGTGGTAACCGGATCGTAGATCGATCTTCGAGTAGTAACTCGATCCCTGAAGCTGGTCAAATAAATCATCAATTCGGGGTAAAGGATAACGGTTCTTGACCGTCACCTTGTTCAACTCCCGGTAGTCGATGCACATCCGAAAAGTCCCGTCTTTCTTTCGGACAAACAAGACAGGGGCTCCCCATGGCGATGAGCTAGGTCGGATAAAACCCTTATCCAACAAATCTTGCAACTGAGTGGACAACTCCTGAAGTTCCGCCGGTGCGAGCCGATACGGGGCTCGTGCTATGGGTGCTGCACCGGGTGTCAACTCGATTTGGAATTCGACTTGACGAATAGGAGGGAGTCCGGGCAAATCCTCCGGGAAAACTTCCGGAAAGTCTCGCACAACCGGTATGTCTTCAATTCGTTTCTCCTCCGCGGGTTTCTCAACAATCTGCGCCAAAATTGCCGGATGACCCTTTCGTAGATACTTCTGTGCTTTCATAAGGGTGATGATGCTGCTGGTCATGCCGCTTCTCTCGCCTCGGACCGAAATGATCTCGCCGGAAGGGGTGGTAATATGGACTATTTTATCATGGCATATAATCTCCGCTCGGTTCTCGGATAACCAGTCCATGCCGACAACGACATCGAAACTACTAAGCGTAAAAGGAATAAGGTCGATGTCAAAAACATGACCTGACAGTTTCAACTTACATCCCGCAAGTATATGAGTTGTTACTACAGTTTTACCATTAGCTAATTCGACAGGAAACTCAGCGTCTAACGGGGTTGGAGTAAGGTCTAAAAGTTGGCTAAAGGCTTTCGACACAAAACTCCTATCAGCTCCAGTGTCAAACAAAATGGAAGCAAAATAATCGTTTACAGGGAACTTACCGGACACCACATGCGGATCATTGCGGGCTTGACCCGATCCAATCACAAACGCTCTTCCTTTGCCATTTCCTCCACCGTTAGTGCCACTTCCATTGCCCCCATTGTTGTCATTATGTTTCAGCTTGGGGCAATCCTTCCGGAAATGACCTTCCTGTCCACATTCAAAACATCCCTTAGTTGTCATCGGTTGCTTAGGAGCACCCTTTGCCGCAAGGTCTCCTCTACATTCTTTCGCTTGGTGACCTATCTTTCCGCATCTTTGACACTTGACACGGTCACACTGGCCAACATGATGATAGTTGCACCTGTTGCACTTTGGATACTTCCCAGCATATCCGCTCGAAACCTGCCCGCTACCGTTGTTGTTGGAGTTGTTGTTGTTGTGATTCTGAGTGTTAAAGCTCCGGGTGAACTCGGGTTTACGGTAGTGTTGTTGCGGTGGGAGGTTCGAGGATGAAGATCTGGTGTTGTCGAACTTTCTCTTCCCGCTGTTCGGGTTGCTGTTGTTGTTACTGTTGCTGGCGTGGTCATTACTCGGGTTGTCACGGGCTTTAACAGTCGAACCCCTCGGTGGTAACGCACCCTGGGTCACAGCCTGATCCGTCAGTTTGTGAGCCAAACGGATCGCTTGTTGGATCGTGGCTGGTCTGGAAGACGTCACCATACCCTGAATCTGTGGTGCTAACCCATCAATGTACATCTCTATTCTCTTGCTCGGCGGATCCACCATCCGCGGACACATCACAGCCAACTCGTGCGAACGAGTAGTGTAGGCATGTCGTCATCTGAGGACACCTCTGAGTGTGCCTCCTCCTCAGCCGGTTCTTCCTCCGGTTCTTCTTCGGGATCTTCCTCGGGATCTTCTTCGGGATCTTCCTCAGGCTCCTCTTCGGGATCTTCTTCAGGTTCTACTTCAGGCTCTGCCCCAGGCTCGGCCTCAGGCTCTGCCTCAGGGTCGGCTGCGTTCTGAGCAATCTGCATTTGTAGGATATCGCAACGCTCTAACGCTATTTCGGTTCGGGTCCTTGCTTCTTGGAGTTGCTCTTTCAAGTCTATCATTTCGACTTGCATCTTCATCATAACCTTCGTTTGTTGATCACTAGCCCCTTGCATATCCTTCATTGCCGCCGCCATGCGGGCAACCTCCTCCTTATTCTCGGTTTCGTCTTTTAACAATCTGGAAACGTTCTCTCTCGTGTAGCGCATGTAACCCACATCACGCTCCAAACATGAAACAACGGCTGCGAGAACTCTCTCTACAGGTTCGGTTATGGGTGGTAGGGTGTTGGGATAAGCAGGGTGGTTCGGGTGTGGCAACGGGGGGAACTTGTTCACGGTAGACCATACGTCTGATCATGTTGGGGTACCAATCCCAGCTAACGTTGTTTTCGTAAAGGCTTCCGGATAGGCGGTACCTCTTCGGTGCGGGAGCTGCGAGTTCCGGGACAACGCGGGGTGGCGAGGCGGTAGGTAACTGAGGTTCCTTCCCGTGAGCATGCGTCATCGAATCGGATGATGATGAGGGTGGCGTCGACATCCCTACAGGTAAGCCGTGTATGCGCGCGCGTATGAGCGAAAGAGGTAAGAGATAAGATTACAAGACTACACAAACCTATGCAGTGCGTATTATTATAACTAATGGGTCGTCGCGGTTATAGTCTAGTATGCATGCAGTTTCTAGTTCGCTATAACCAATGGCTCTGATACCAATCTGTCACACCCTCAAAATCCACTAACGGAGTTTTACCGTCAGAGGGTGTGAACTGGCAGGATCGGAATCATTAGTTATAACCAAACCAAAGAAAACGTTTAAATGAAAAATAAGTGCGGAAGCGTAAAACCTTAATTCAAAAGTTGCGTCACGCAGGACGACTTAAAACCAAATGTAAATGTTAAGAGTAAGATGTTTAACAATTAATGCATGCTCCTAAACCGCGCGCCCGCCTCGGCTACCTGAGAATAACATACTAAAAGGGGTCAACACGAGGTTGGTGAGTTCACAAGTTATATAAGATAAATCGTTTAGCGTTTGAGTTCAGCGTTTTCGTTAAGTGTTTTGCGTAACCACGTTACGGCGTTTAAAAATTTTGCGTAACCACGTTACGGCGTTTAAATGTTTTGCGTAACCACGTTACGGCGTTTAAGTGTGTAACCACGTTACAGCGTTTAAATGTTTTGCGTAACCACGTTACGGCGTTTAAGTGTGTAACCACGTTACAGCGTTTAAGTGTTACCAGATAATGTTATGTCAAATTATATATCGATAGGTAGCTAATCTATACAACAAGTATTACTAAGTGGTTCGAGACCGAAGCTGACTGTTTATCAAGTGCCCGTCACCAGGTCAACCCAGACCATGGTAAGTGTTAGCCAAAATTACACCCACTCAACCTCCAGTTGAGCTTAGCGTCGGGTGGGGTTTGTCAAACCCAGTAGTACTACTCAACAGTGACTCGCTATTCCAAATATTAACCGGTTCGATGCGTGGGACTTCAAGGGTTACGTGCCGCTTAGCCTCTACAAGTGATATATATAATTTATAACAAAATCTTAAATATGTGTTTATCTCAAAAATGCGTTTATCGGAATATGTTATCTCCCCCAAGTGAAAAACGTTTGAAAACAGTTTAAGAGTGGGGTAAGTGAACTCACTGTTTGCGAAGAATATTCCAAATTAGATCACCGAGTGATGCGCGTCGTAGAAAACTCTCTAGCGTTCTAAAATAACAAAGAGATTTTCTAAGTATCGGAACGTTTAACGAGTCTCTAGACTCGGCACATAATACCTATGCACGTATCATGTTTCGTGTTTCGTTTGTGAACCGTGTGTGATTTAAACAAGTACAATTGTGATACGATACACGAGTGAGCAATTACTTTCGTGTCATGTATTAATAACATACTTACAAGCAATTATTCCCGTAAGGGCATTTTGGTCAACAAACAAAGACTAACTAACTATTATTCCCCATAAGGGCAATTTGGTCAATTCATGGCAATCAACTAGCAATTATTCCCCGCAAGGGTATTTTGGTCAAAATACCACAATTATATAAGAACTATCATATTTCATGCATTCCTATACAACTCAGCAGCTAGTTTCATTGTGACAGAATTTCTACTTGAAAGATTGTACTATTTCACCGATCATATCATCTCAATTAATTCACCAAAAATCACCACTGAAACATACATGTCTTAGGTTTCCAGAACATATTTTATATTATTTTTATTCCATATAGATTTCTCATAATGATCAAAACACTACAGTAAACTCATATCAGTCAGATTCATGCACAACAGAATGTTATTTGCAATTCCCGGTAAACGAAAAATCCTATAAATGCAAGACCACTTGGGTTTGGTTCCTAACTCAGTGAGTCAACTTCCAGAAGTGGAACCAACCCAATTGGCCTCGTAGTTCATGAGATATAGAATTTACAATATAACCTAACAGCAGGTCTAACAGCTCAGCTTTGCATCACGTTTTTGTAAAATCATAAAAGTATACTTCCACTTATCCAAAAATTACGAATTTATACTTTATAGAAACTAGACTCAACCTAGTTTACTGCAGTACTCACAATCTCAATCAATTTTCACGTTTACACTTCGTTACAGTCAGTTAAACATCGTATATATATTCTGTCCAGAATCTGTTCACATCAAAACTCAACATCATAACAATCTATGAACTATCATGCATCCATATAACCCTCTAGACACCATAACTACTATCCATGCATATAAATCACACCATACATACAAGATTAGGGTTTGTGTTTTAATTCAAATCAAGAACAACAATCAATCATGCAACAACATCAATCTAGTTATCAATCTATTATCCAACTAACAACTATCATATTGATCACATACATACATATAATCGGCTGAGTTAGGGTTTACATACAACCCATTAAACATCAAAATTACACAACAAGGAGGTAAGAGATGATCAAGTATACCTTTCTAGCACCTAGTTCTTGGATTAATCTCTTGATTGATGTGTGTGTGTGTGTGATGAAGGTGGACGGCAGCCGTGGATCAAGAGAGGGAGAGAGAGCCGATTTAGGGTTGTAGGTTAATAATAAGTTAGGGTTTGTTTATTAGTGATGTATTTATAATAATACAAGTTACACTCTAGTCCCTCTTCTTTCCAAGTGTTGTTTTTCTAGAACATTCCATCATACTTGCCCAATAAGTTAACATGACCATAGTTTTATCACATAGCACATAATCCTAACACATAATAATCACATAATTATTGTTTTTACGTTTATCGTTTATTTATCAATCGTTTGCGTCAACTCGTTTGCGTTTCGGTGCAAATCCCGAAAGACTACACATGTAGTAAGTGTTACGCGTCATTTAAACCCTAGTTTAAATGTAATGAAGTGTACGTTATAGATTCAACGATCTTAAAGTTTGAATTGACGGAGTTGAGTTAACGGAGTTAACCTGAAATTGACGATTGTCACATCATTCCCATGTTAAAGAATTTTCGTCCCGAAAATTTGAGTCAAGTCGTGATGAGAGTCTGAAAGAGTAAGAAAAAAAATTTTCAGTTTGTCATAAAACTAGACTCTGACTTAAAACTTAATAAAAAAAATTTAATTAGTTTTTGTGTTTTTTTTATTTATAAACTATGAACTAAAGAATACTTAAACAAAAACTGACACTAACACTAATTTATTTTTTTATTTTTATTTATTTTATTTTATAACTAATTCTTATTTAGACTAATTAATTAAACTAATAAATTAAACTTAAAACTCTAAGACTTAGACGAAAACAATAACAAGAAAGGTGTTACCTAGGCTTGAAATCCTATTTGTGAATCTTGGATGCTTATCGGCTATGGAAACTGTGATGGAACCGGGATCTAAAGATACGACACCCTAGACATCCTAGTGGATCCATGATCATTCTCTGGGTGTCACCTAAAAGGATTACCTAAGGGGCGTATGATGCAAACCGGTTGGTTGGATTACCTCTCAGTCTCTCCAACAATATTAAAGTACTCTAATGACTAGATCACATCTCAGTCTCACTAATCACTATACATCCGGGAGTGTAAGGGACATAAGGAGTAACCTAAAGATGCTCAAAAAGACTTAGGATAGCAAAAATCAAAAGACAATAAGGGGGAAATCCACTCTCGTGTAATATATACCCAAACCGCCTAATGAATAAGACAACCCCAACTATCTATTACCTCTCAGTCTCAAGATAGGAAGAACACTTAAAATCTCTAAACCCTCAATCAATAGTTCCTATGTATTATGTCGACTATAAACCATAAACTAGTTACGAACACACAGTAGGTAACCTAATATGCGTCTACACATGAAAGACTTTCACAAAGATGCATATGGAACGATTGAATAAAAGTAAATTAATAAAAAGCATGCATATTCATCTTTTCAAATACCAATAAGTTGGTTACAATAATATTAGTCCAACACCAATAACCAATAAAACCGACAAGCAATCCAAAACTCAACAACTATTCATTCAAAACCTAGGCAACTAATAAAGTTTTAGTCGACAATCGTGTTCAAAACAAGAATAAAATAAATTGGTTCAACACCCAAGTTTATAATAAAAATAATAAAGTTAAACCAAGAGAACCGGGTTCGAATGAGTCGGTGTAAACCCGAACACCTTGAAGATATTCCTGACTTACGCCTGCTTTGTGTCACCTGTTGCCGCTCCTCCTTTGTTCCACCGAAACTTATATCCTCCAAAGTCCTCAAGATTCCCCAAACAAAATAATAACAATTATGTGAGGCTTGATGTTCGGGTATTTTGTACATATATTAGTGTGTTAATTATGTAGTATTGTTTAGTATATTGTTAGAACTTTGGTACTTCATACGTGCTTGTGTGTTTCAGGTCATTGATCGTTAAAGATGCTAAATTGGAGACTTTTACGAGCTTGGATGATATCTCGGGAAGACCGGAGCATAAATTGGAGACTTAGGAAGTGTTAGAAGGATTCGGGAGGAGTTTGGATGAGAAACCTAAAGCCGATACTAAAACTGGACAAGATGGGTTCACAAAAAGCGACCAGGAAGTAAAATGAGCATATCCTGGGCTAGAAAATTAGTTACGGAATCCATAATATATGAATTTCATGTTTCTCAACGAGAGGAATCCAAAAATGAGGTTACCTACCATTGCGTAGCGCGATGGGATGGTCATATGACCATCGCACTACTCGATGGTTCGCACAGACGGGAAATTTAGGGTTTTATGTTATATTCGTTTTGACGACCCGAGACGCCTTCCTTCACCTTCCAGGCGATTTCCAGAGCAGAAGAGCAAGTCCCGATCATCCCCAATCATCTTTAAGTATCCTACGTGGCCTACCAGATCATAACCGAGGCCCGAGAGATGCCAATGCGCGACTAGTTCCTTCGAGTCATACCCGGGATGTATAGTTTGTAATCTGTCAGTTTATTTCTCATGTACTAGAAAAACTAATTGTAATTGTTTTTATGTTAATCTATGAGTATTTATGTTTAGTATGTTCGTACAATCAGTCGGTTTAGGTTTATTTCGATCAGAACGATTAGTTTGTCGATTGCTATAATAATTGCTCATAGGATTGTTTGACCTGTTAATTGCAATAAAGCATACGTTTGCCCTTAGTTGAGTCACACTGGTAGGAACCATTTGATAACCAGTGCCATGTGTTAGCGAGCGTGGATGCCTAAAGTTTAACCGGTTAGTCAGTCTGTAGTTGACATGAGATAATTAATCTGTTAGGTTGCATGAGATTGCTGTTAATTACTTACTTGAATTCCCGGGTGTGATTTGCTTTGTTTGTTGATTGAATCTTTGATTAATTATTTGCTTGTTACAACATATAAACCATTTGCTAGTGTGATCAGCACTTTAATTGAATTACTTCATAAATTTAGAAATTGATTCCACTTCACACTGACCACATACTCCTGGTGGATATGATACCAGACTTACCCTAGCTGCTTAGGTTAATTAGGTTTTTGCATGACTTGAACGACGGTCATCAAGACTGTAGGGTTTTTTTTTCAAACTTTTCGGTGGCTTCTTTTTATTATTCACAAGTCTTTGTTTCTTAATTGGCCCTTTTCTTTCTTGATGCATCAACCCATTTACTCCAATAGCAACCCTTAAAATTGTATTTAGTATTTTCATCTTTTTATTGTGATTCCTACAAAATCCACAAATAAATTAATGATTATCAGAATACTCTTAATATGATTAATAATTAAAACTTTCAAGTTTCCACCACCAAAACCTCGACAATTTCTTTTCTTTTTTTAATTATGACCACAACTCACCACCATGTGAATTAATTGGTATTAAAAGATGTAACATTATATACCAAAATTTCTTATGACTAAAATTAATTAGCTTTAACCATGCTTAAACGTTGGTATTTCTTTTTTTGTTTTCATTTGTATCTTGGTTAGTTTAAATTAATGGTTTTAGTTTGTTCTCTATTGAAGCCTTTATAATTTAAATATGAGCCAAATAGAAGTAATTTTCAATAAAAGCTACCTCTTACTTAAAAGTGTATGGAAAATTTATCTATATTTTATATTATTAAGGAAGAGTGATGGATAGAAGTGTAATTTCACAATTAGAAGACGAGGACATAAACGACATTTCACAATTGGGTAGAAAAAGTAATTTGTTAATCCTTTGATTCGTTCTTAAAACGTTCGGTACAGCTTGATGAAGCTTCACGTTTTATGAAATTACTATTACATCCTTTTTGATGCAAAAAGTTTTATCATTTAATATAAGAATTGATCACCAACGATTGCTTGGGCTGCTATATCATTGAAGACAACATTGAACAGTTAATCATTGAAGAAATAAGCAAGTCCCTTCAATTTATTATCTGGTAGTTTGTTCATTACATCTTCTTTATTTATTAATAATTTGGCTTAACCGAAACTGTTGCAATCACTTCCAATCAAACCTGCAATAAAGTTTTGAAACCCCCGTAATCACTATGCAATCAAAGTATCAACAAGCAATAAATGGCCGTCGGTTATCTTCTATGGTATAAGTATGGCCAATGTTTCATTGCAATTGCTTCAACCCCTACAATTGCAAAAGCTGGTACGTATTTCAGGTCTCACTTATTCAATTTTTTTATTTTATATTTATTTCTGGTTTTAAGCTTCATGTTTTTAATTTGTTCAACATGTATCTGGGATTCGGTTATTAAGGTATCTGTTTCAATCACCTGTTCAAGTTACAATATGCTCTTTACTACAGTAACCACACAACAAATTTGTTCGTCACGATTTTGAGAATACCAGAATTGCCTTCGTCGTAATCTTTCTATTGTAACATAATTGCCCTTGGACTAGGAACACTTTAATAAACATGAATTGTTTGGAATTGAACCAAAATTGTATTGATGGTTGTTGTGATTCTTTTGCAACTACGGTGATGACGACTTGATTTTTGTTATGATGTTTATTAATACATGTATCTAATTTTTCATGTAACTTTGGTTTAAGGGGAATATAGATGATTGTAGTTACTTTGTTCGTGAGTCGGGTTTCACGGGCAACTCTCAATCGTATTGCATGGTGTACTAGATCAACCCATGAAGTATAAATATATGGCTTTACCACATCATGTCTTTTAAATGTCAAAAACTGAACCCATTTTATTCATCATTTTGACTTTTGCAATTCAAACATGCCCATCATTTCTGGTGAACTAATATATATTACTAGCGGTTTTTTAGAAATATTGTTGCAGTAGTTTATTGGGTCAAATGTATATATATATATATATATATATATATATATATATATATATAGATGATAGTCTTGTATCTTGCAACACTCCTGAAATATTAGTTAAATTACACCAGTTCGCCCAGAGCCAAATTTGGAATGATAATCGCAACCGGCTGGTATGGAACTGGGCCATATTTTCGTTTTCATATACATGACAGTATGCACATTTGGTTACATTTTTGCTAATTCATAATCGTTTGGGGTTGGGTATGACATACTAATTGAGTTTACATAATTAATATACTAATATAATATCTTTAAACAAGGTTTGAACTGTCATGATGCAAACTTTTATTGCAGTTGAAAACCAAAAATCCGCTACCAAATTTAAACTTTCAATCGTATTGTACAATGTACCGTACCCGACCGACCCATTTATTCGTTGATAACATGATGTATAAATATATCGCTTTATGAACTTTTAAACGTAAAAATTTGAACACATTTTATTCATCCGTTTGACTTTCATAAGTCAAACAGTTACCGGCTTCTGAACACTTTTGTGCAATTTCCTCAAATACCCTTTAGTGCTGAAAATCAGTAACAATAAAACATAATAAAAAACCAAAATTGTGAACATATAAATATTTATCTACATCTGAGCTGATCACTTCAATATAAAAAAAAATTGACTTTCAGGAACTTGGAGCAGCTGCCATTTGCTTTTTTGAATATGAAATATGGTTTGCCCACATGCTTAAGTTGTTTACTTTGCACCTGAAATTTTGAGTTATGGTCGACGGTGTCATTTTTCGGACCTTCGATACTCTAAATATGATTATTTTACAGATCTAGCACTTCGTTCTAGATTTTAAGGGAATATGGAGGGTCAAATCAAAGTTGAGCTCAACCGGGTTACGGGTTGCTGCTGATTACAGCCAGCAAACGGATCAATCACGATTAAAAACCTTTATATATCTGGTTTATTTTGAAATGTTGGATTTAATGATCATGGTATTTTAGAGTTTAACTTGGTAATACTTTTACTTTTAGTAAATATTCGTTTATGTGTTCACTAAAAGCAAAGAAAACAGACAATTCCATCAACTCACAAATTGACACCCATTCAATCCTACACTCAAATCGGTTACCAGTTTACCATTCTTCTAAGAAATTAACCACTATTAAACTCATATTAACTAATAACTCGTCAATGTATATTCGCATTCAAGAAATGAAACCTACACTCCATCAAGTTACCGGTTAACCCATTGATGCATGCATTCAATGACAGTTTCATTTTCTCCAACAACCCCTATATGGTCCTGGTGCTCACAACCAAAACCAAATTTCATACGTCGCTTGCCTCATTTCATGTTACCTCCTATATTATTCCTGGCCATCTAGCCTGTCAACATTGCATCTACCATTCTTACAGCATCTTACTCATTGGTAATTCTAATCCAAGTAATGCATACAACACTTTCAGGATGTCAGAATCAAACATTGCCTCTCCTGCACCTCCGGAAGAAAACAGGGGCACATACCATTATCGGGCCACCCTATTTGATAATTTTTACATTGTATGTGAATAAAATCTCAGCTTTATACAAAAAATTCGCTTGTCCTTGAAAATAAAAACCAAACTTCGCTTCTACAACTACTGGCTAACAATTTTCAACGTCAGTGGATTTCCTAAAGGGCAAATATAAAAAAAAACCAACATATTTTCTGTTTTTTTCTCATAAAAGTTGCTCAATAAAATTTTCACATTAAATTCCCTCCACATGTAAAGTTTGAACAAAAAAGTGGCATACCTTGTAAAGACAAAATTTTTTTCCTTATGTGACATTAGGGTGTTTTCTATTTGGTATAAAAACGTGAAACCATACAAACGTTGTTTCATGGTCGTTTTTTTTTCAAAACTTTTGGTCAGTTTCAAAAGTTTAAAACCGTAGTGAACGGTTTGGGTTACAGTTTATACCAATCGAACCCTAGAACATGAAAATATATGAATTTATTAAATGTTTTATAATACATATATTAACTATTTATTCATGTACAATAAACTACGCCAATAAAAGCTTCAACAAAACCTATAAGTATACTAGAAAACGAATTTAACTTTAACCTATAAGTTATACTCGTTTAAGTTCCAATCCTAAGTTAGAATTTTCAAAATCCCATGGTGTATTTCCGTGGACTACACTCCACTCCACTCATGTCAATTTTTTTTTCTTATAGGGTATGTTTGGTTAGGGGTAATGGAATGTAGGATGAATGAAATGGGAGAAAGAATGGAATGGATGAGAGAATGAAATGGATCATTACAATTCTTTTGTCTTATTTGGTTAACCGATGAGAATGAAATGAATTGTTACTTTATGTTGTTTGGTATCCAAAAAAATTATAGGAATGAAATAGAAATAATAAAAACATTCCTATCTTAAAATAATTTTTTTTACAACACACACACACACACACACACACACACACACACAATGGCAACGGTGTGGAAGCCCCGGCGATGAAAATGGTGGTGGTGGTGGCGACGGTGGTGGTGGGTCAAGCGGCAGGGGCGGTAGTTTTGGTGGTGGTGGTCAGACAGTGGTAGCATTGGTAGTGACGGTGATGGTAGGGTGCCGACGACGGTGGTGGTGGTTAGGTGGTGGTGGTTAGGCAGTGATAGTGGTGCTAGCAGTGATGGTCAAGCAGCGGTGGTGGCACTGGTTGCGGTGGTTACGACGACGATGGTGGTGGCGATGGTAGCACTGATGGTAAGGTGGTGGTGGCGACGGCGGCGGAGGTGGTGATGACGATGGCGATAGTGGCAGCTAGGTGGTGGTGGTGGCGATGGCAGTGGTGGTGGTGGTTGTAGGTGGTGGTGGTGGTGAGAAAGTAGGGTGAAGGATGAATGGAATGAAAAAAAGGGGGGGGGGGGAATGGTTTTGATGGAATGAGATTTCATGTGTAATGGATGATTTCATTCCTTTGAGCAACTAAACGCCATTTTTTTCATTCCGACGCAATGAATCGGTTCATTCCGTTGTCATTATGCTCTTGCATACTAAACGCTGCCATATTCTTTTCATCTCCATTATCGCTTTTGCTTTTGAAACCATAAATATTATACCTGAAAGCTTATGTCAAGGTTTACCGCATAATAAACTACATTATGAAATAAAATTCATCTATAGTACTTTAATTTTTGTCATATAAGGAAAAAAAATGTGTTTTTACAAGTTATGTCATTTTATGTTCAAAATCAGCATGTCCAGAGACTTTTGTGTGCAAAATTATTGAGGAACTTTTGTGAGATAAAAAACAAAAAATATGTTGTTTTTTATGGTATTTGTCCTTTCTTAAACGCCCTACAAAGCATTATAAATTTGACCATAAACAAAAATCATCACACAAATTTGTATGTTTATCGTCTATTTTAGGAATTTTATCGTAAGAAATTGGAATTCCTAGCTTTATCTTACATGGATTTTGATACTGTTCAACGCTGAAATTATTTATTCAATATTTTTTTGGACAACCTAACATCTTATTTTAATTTCGACACCGCCTAAACGAAATGGAGCCATACTACACAATTGACTATTTTTCGTCTCTAACACGGTGTGAAATACGGTATACCGTGGCATTTGTTTGGGTACACTTTATGGCTGCTGTCATCAACGGGAAAAAATATATTATCCTTATTAATTAAAAAGTAAGTGCATTTTCCTTTAAATCGAACAAAAAAAATAATAAATAGATGTCATGACCCTGTAAATATTAGTACACTTGTACAATAAAAAAACAATCCTCCATAAATTGTTTATGTTGTATCAGGTTCATGCCAAAAGTTCCAAATACAAGGACTTTCCAAAGCATGAACAATACTTAATGGTTTAACGCAGTAAGTATTGTTATCGGTCAACAAACAAAACTCATTCCATTTACTGTCACCTACGAAGAAGGAACCTCAAACTAATTGTTGGTACGCAGACATAAATGAAGTTTAAAACACATGCTATGACAGATGCACACTACATAAATACACATACATCTAAGATAAATGCTGTGCTTCTTATATAGATGTTGTAGGAAAAATAATAACCGGGAGATTCATAAAACAACAATGCAAGTTTGATTGTTCCCGCAAGATACCACGTAAGTTCTTGCTTATACACCAAAGAATAACATTATATATTGTTATTACTAAACTGTCGTTTCAACAAAAAAAATAAAGCAATGCATCTGTATAGCGGTCACATAATGCAACTGGTTTTGTATGTCAATGAGCATATCAACCAGGTCAGCACATTTTCTACGACGCTACAAAAACGAGTTATTCGTATCTCACTTGAAGTTGGTTCAACTTAAACAAAGTAAGCCTATATTCCTATGCATATCTATATCATACATATTTGCATGTGCTATTGTGATGCTTGTTGCTGTCACTACAATTCAGCTTCATTACTTTTTATGTTGTTGGTACGAGGTCACCATTACACCTCCGCTTAGGTGTATTTCACAATGCAAAAGCAGCTCTTTATGATAACATGTTATAATTACTTGCACTATACATTTTTTTTTGCAATTATGCATGATTAACGTCGTATTAAAATTTATCTTTCGCTATTTGTAGATTTTTTTTATTTTTTTTCATATACACAAATCGTGTACCTATATTATGAAACCGCCAACTTCATACCGACTAAATCATACACAATTGACGTACGAGCCAATAATGGATGGAATCAACGTACTAGACATACTCTCATACACACAATACAAAATACAATGGCTATTTTTCAATGGAAGGAATAAATTGTTTAAAACCAAGAATGGGTTTGTTGATAACACACGACAAAATTAAATCTAACATCAGTTGCAACAACCGATCTAACTCACCTGTTTTAAAACGTCATACAGTTATGCTTTCTTCAAATTTAAATCGTTAGATCAAACTTTAATCAAAATCCTTTTATTTCTTATTCAACTCGTTTCCTATTCAAGTATATTAATCATTTGTTCATTTACGCGGCCCAAGAGTCTAATCAGGTCCGATCAAATGCCCGTCGCACCCCCGCCGCAACGCGCGAGCACTTCTACTAGTATAATAATATGTATAAATGAGACCACATCAAATATCCCCACACTTAAATCTTTTTCGTCCCTGAAAAAGCTATTTGCAATGGAATCATAATCGGGAAACTGATTTTCAAAACATTTAGGTTACTTTAATTAATAATAGATAAACGCAAAAATTGCGATTGCCGATATTGTTGTCCACTTAAACCCAACCACCAACCTATGAAACCCCCATCATATCTAACGATTATGCTTAAGTGATATCAATAAACCTATGGGTCTCACACCTAATGAGTTACAGATTCGCTTACCCCCATCTCAAGCATAATCAAGACAATATAAACCGGGTTGAAGCAGGCTGGTTCAACCTATCTCCGTAAGCTAAAAACCCTTTAATGGTAAGAAGAAAATGTGCTTAGGTGGAATTTGATGGATGAAAGGTCCAGTGAGGTCGTACGAGCAATACCTAAACCTAAAACTATATTAGCGGATTTCGGTCCAGTATTGTTTCACCCGAGCTGCAACCCAGTATATGACGGTCCCAGGCCTCCACCCTTAGTATTTCCTAAAAAATATTTATTGACTAAAAACCTTGAGCCCCAATAGTGTATCCTTAGAATCACTATCCCCTTGGTAACACGTAAGCTCTCGGCCTCGTCTAGTATGTGCCTTTTGGCCTCTTTTTCTAATTTTTGGATGCTCATTGGCATCTTTTGTGGCACTTTTTTTTTTTGAAACTTTTACAATACTAATTTATTTTTTTTTCTTTTTTGATTTTTTTTGTGCACTTAGGCATCTTTTAACCTAAAATATATTATTATTTTCTAAGCTCGTAAAAAATTTGGACATGGTAGGGCGCCACCACTCATTATTTATTTTCAAAAAACAAAGTGGCGTGCTAAATTTTTGAGTGCATGTAATTCTCATCACCTCAAAGTAGTAAGATTATGGTAATACTCGCTATGTCTTATTGAATTTTCGGCTTCACTATCCCCCTTAAGATGAGAACCCACAAGGTTTATGACTGTTAGATATATTAATAATAATCAGGGAAAACCTTTCAAGGCTAGTTGGGCCTACCGACACATCCCAAATTAAATGCGCTTTCTATTTTTTTTTCTTATATATATTTGTAGTAGGGGTGTTCACGGTTCGATTTTGACGGTTTTGGGTCAAACCGTAAACTAAACCGTTACCGACGGTTTTTGATTATTGAAAACTGAAACCGAACCGTTGAAACTTAAAACCAAACCAAACCAAACCAAACCAAACCGTGAGAAACGGTTTGGTTTCACGGTTTGAAAAGAATGCTTACGGAACCTTAAGTTCAGTTTGGTTACCTTATTAACTGTGAAAGCCGACTCTAGGTTTCTTTTAAATATCAAAAATTTGAATTACTAAACAACTTTTTTTAACCAATCAAACATTAACAATTCTGGACATTCTTTTGACATAAATAAAAAATGCTTTTTTGTGCATTTGAACTAGAGCAACAACATAACAGTTGAGGGTAAATTCACTTCAAATAGTTAGCCGAAAATAAAAACCCAATTCACTAAAGTTAGCCCAGTGTTCACTTGGAAAGTTTAAATTAGCTAATTTAAATAGTTAAAATAGATAATATGATATATTTAAAAATTTAATGTGTAGCTATTCTCATGGTCCGGTCCGGTTTTATACGGTCGGTTTTTGGTATAAACCGTAAACCAAATCGTTCATTACGGTTTGAAGCTTTTGAAACCGACCGACCAAAATTTAGGAAAAAAAGCCGACCGCAAAACCAAACCGATGACCGGTTTAGGCGGTTTCACGGTTTAAACCAAACCATGAACACCCCTAATTTGTAGTTTTGAAAAACCAATCTCCAATTTTTCTATCATTTTCCATTTGTTGCAAAACATTTAATTCAAGGGACATTTTTTTAAGTTTTTTTTAAACCTTTTTTTTACTTTTATATAAATATATACTTTTTTTTGTTTTTTTTAATTTATTATTAGATATAAATATATTTTTTTATTAATTTTTCTTTTATACTACCTAAAAACGTCAGTTTTCCATCCCCACACTTAAATGTCACATTGTCCTCAATGAGACAGGAAAAAGATAAAAAAATAAAACAAGCATTCAAATATAAGTAGAGTGGAACAAACTCCCCTGATAAATATGACGATATTGGCTCGCGAGTCGTGTCCCATGCCCTCCATCTTGTACGTGAACAAAAGCAAATGTCAATAGTATCGTCTCTCACGAACGAACGCGGCAATCCATAAGCTAGCGAGAACGACATCCCCACACTTGAATCAAATCCCATCATCAATAGCATCCCAGAAAAACCTGAAAGCAAACTAAGAAACGACCAGCACAAGAAAGCAAGGAACCCCACAAATAAAAAAAAATAATAATAAAATAAAATACAAACATACTACCGGGTTGCCTCCCAGGAAGCGCTAAGTTTACAGAAAAGTCTTCAGCCGGACTCGCTCCTAAACCTCAATCAGGAAGCTTCTCCTTTATCCAACCCCGGTCTAACCCGTTTAGTTCCACCCGCCCAATATATTTAATCAAATAACACATAGTGGAAATAAAAAGCATTTTAAAACAATCAAACGGGTCGGACCACAAATACTTAAACTTACCCGGACAAAACCTAATACGTGGCATATAATGAGGAAAATGGTCTATTTTGCGTTTAAGTTTTTTCTTATAACTCTTAATATGCCATCTTTGAACCTTCAAAACATGCTGATCCAAGCATTTTCACGCCCTCTTTTTTGGTTTTTTCAACTTCGGTGGCGATCCACTATCTAGTTCCTTCATAGACCTGCTAAACTTCATATGATGTGGCGACTCAACTACCATCGTATTCTGATCCTCTTCATTTGCCATTTCCTTTTCTTTTCCGTTTGGTGCACGCTTGATCTCCATTGCTGGCTTCCCCATGATTAGTGTTTCTAAGTAGATAAGATCACCAACAGGGTCAAATTCTCCATCTTCTTCATTTCATAAACTGGTAAACCCACGAATTCATCACCAAACTCATCTTCCCAAGATGGTGCATGCTCCTCCTCTTCGTCGTCTTCCATCTGGTTAAGTGGCTCCTTAACAGAATCTTCACTTAGATCCGTGTAATCCACAGGTTTCAACTCTATCTACTCTATCACGCCCTCATCATCATCACTCCAGAAGTCATCATCTGCTGGTTCTGCTTCATAGCTACAAAACATGGGATAATAATCGGTAGATGTAACTTCTTGTTGAACTGGAGGTGGGATTGGCTCTCCATTATTATCTCTGGTTCCAAAGTGATATCCTCACACACAACCTCATCATCTTCATAAACGGCTTGCTGCTCTTTATAAGAAAGACTCTCAATTTGATATCTAGCACTTAACTCCTCTAACCTAGCTTCTGGTTCTTCTAATTTACGGAGCCTATATATTTCGATCAACTTATCAAGCCTAGCTTCCAATGCCTCTAGTTTTCGAACTGTTTCACGTTCCTCTTATTCAGCTCTTTCCAACATCATCTCTTTCCAACATCTTCTATATAAACTACTTCTAAACTAACTCGATCTATTGAACATATTAACTAGACTCGATAAAATAAAACAGAAATTAAATTACCCTAAAGACGACTAGACATGCTAAATCTATGACACGGAATCACAAGACACACCACAACTCAAGACACAAAAAGACCAATTAACTAATTAAGTTCGATCAAAGCTAGTTTCGCTATTGCCAAAGTGTCCCCGGCAATGGCGCTAAAAACTTGATGTGCTAAAAGCGGTCTATAAAAACTTAACCTAACCTAGACACTCTAGTTTTAAATTTATAAACCTAGACTCTCCTAATGCTAGACCACTGAACAGACAAGTGTACCTATAAACTGCAGTAAAGCCTAATTAAGTCCAGATATCGAACCCAAAGGACACTAGCGACACCTAAAACTAGACTCTGACTTAAAACTTAATAAAAAAAATTTAATTGGTTTTTGTGTTTTTTTATTTATACACTATGAACTAAAGAATACTTAAACAAAAACTGACACTAACACTAATTTATTTTTTTATTTTTATTTATTTTATTTTATAACTAATTCTTATTTAGACTAATTAATTAAACTAATAAATTAAACTTAAAACTCTAAGACTTAGACTAAAACAATAACGAGAAAGGCGTTACCTAGGCTTAAAATCCTATTTGTGAATCTTGGATGCTTATCGGCTATGGAAACTGTGATGGAATCGGGATCTAAAGATACGACACCCTAGACATCCTAGTGGATCCATGATCATTCTCTGGGTGTCACCTAAAAGGATTACCTAAGGGGCGTATGACGCAAACCGGTTGGTTGGATTACCTCTCAGTCTCTCCAACAATATTAAAGTACTCTAATGACTAGATCACCTCTCAGTCTCACTAATCACAATACATCCGAGAGTGTAAGGGACATAAGGAGTAACCTAAAGATGCTTAAAAAGACTTAGGATAGCAAAAATCAAAAGACAATAAGGGGGAAATCCACTCTCGTGTAATATATACCCAAACCGCCTAATGAATAAGACAACCCCAACTATCTATTACCTCTCAGTCTCAAGATAGAAAGAACACTTAAAATCTCTAAACCCTCAATTAATAGTTCCTATGGATTATGTTGAATATAAACCATAAACTAGTTACGAACACACAGTAGGTAACCTAATATGCGTCTACACATGAAAGACTTTCACAAAGATGCATATGGAACGATTGAATAAAAGTAAATTAATAAAAAGCATGCATATTCATCTTTTCAAATACCAATAAGTTGGTTACAATAATATTAGTCCAACACCAATAACCAATAAAACCGACAAGCAATCCAAAACTCAACAACTATTCATTCAAAACCTAGGCAACTAATAAAGTTTTAGCCGACAATCGTGTTCAAAACAAGAATAAAATAAATTGGTTCAACACCCAAGTTTATAATAAAAATAATAAAGTTAAACCAAGAGAACCGGGTTCGAATGAGTCGGTGTAAACCCGAACACCTTGAAGATATTCCTGACTTGCGCCTGCTTTGTGTCACCTGTTGCCGCTCCTCCTTTATTCCACCGAAACTTATATCCTCCAAAGTCCTCAAGATTACCCAAACAAAATAATAACAATTACGTGAGGCTGTAGGGTTTTTTTTTTTCAAACTTTTCGGTTGCTTCTTTTTATTATTCACAAGTCTTTGTTTCTTAATTGGCCCTTTTCTTTCTTGATGCATTAGCCCATTTACTCCAATAGCAACCCTTAAAATTGTATTTAGTATTCTCATCTTTTTATTATGATCCCTACAAAATCCACAAATAAATTAATAATCATCAGAATACTCTTAATATGATTAATAATTAAAACTTTCAAGTTTCTACCACCAAAACCTCGGCAATTTCTTTTCTTTTTTTAATTATGACCACAACCCACCACCATGTGAATTAATTGGTATTAAAAGATGTAACATTATATACCAAAATTTCTTATGACTAAAATCAATTAGCTTTAACCATGCTTAAACGTTGGTATTTCTTTTTTTCTTTTCCTTTGTATCTTGGTTAGTTTAAATTAATGGTTTTAGTTTGTTCTCTATTGAAACCTTTGTAATTTAAATATGAGCCAAATAGTAGTAATTTTCAATAAAAGCTAGCTCAAAAATACTTAAAAGTGTATGGAATATTTATATAATAATATGTATAAATGAGACCACATCTACTTGAGTTTTAAACGTCCGTTTGGGTTGATTCCAGCCGTAACGAGTTCGTTTTTATCTATATTACCACATATCAAAGATTCTCATTATTTATATCTTTTGACGTGTAGTGGACGACTTACTTATTCGTTAGCTCGTTTAATCGCATTTATTAATCGTTTATCATTAATCTAATGTGAATTTTATCATTCCCCTATTTTTCTCAATTTTAACAACGTTTTGGAGAGATATGCGTATATCATATTATATATATATATAAAACAATAATAGCAAACGCGTAATTGTGTGTAATCAAATATAATTGTTATGTGCATGCTTACTTGTTTATGGGCGCATTCGTGCTCGGAGAGGTCCCGCATATCCCCATGTATTGGGTTCTCATATTTTTGACCATTGCCCGATTCGCTTGGCAACAGTTTCATTATTATTTGCTCATGGTTGATTTACCGGCGCCTGATTCGCTTGGCAATGGTTTACTTGACACCGTATTTACTCATGGTTTGATTTCATTACCGCATTAATTACGTTTTGCTTATTTCTTTTATCTATATTAACATTATTTTATTGCAAAAACTGGTGATAAACTCACTCAACATGTGTTGTTGACAAACTCTGTTTTCTACGTATATGCAGGTTGCTATTGAATTGAAGTCGAAGAATGGACACTTAGAAAGACCTTAGGGTTTTAATAAAGACAAACATGAATTTAATTTGTTATATATACTTATTGAATTATTTTGTTATATTTGAATATTGTGTGTACATTTGAAATAAAATAATTAAATAGATATTGTCACATTTATATTATGATCGTATCTTTGAGCTGTGAACAATCGGAAAACGCCCCGACATTTCCGCCTTAGGCTGGGGTGTGACAGATTGGTATCAGAGCTGAAGGTTATAAGATAGGTCGTTACAAATTGTCCTAGTCATATGTTAGGAACCTATATGTGCATATTTAAACTGCCTTATGTGCTATTTAACTGTTGACAACTTAATTAGATTTATTATTTTATTGTATTGTATCTTATTTATTTATTGCATACACACACGAACTCTGAGGTTATGATTCACTTTCAAAATATTTTTAAATCCTCTTACCTTTGGTAGATTGCCTTTTATTGTGAGAAATTTCTTAAGAATTCCCGTGTTTTATTTTGCTCATTCACCTTGAAGCATGGGGGTATGACAAATGTCGTACAATCGTAACTTTAAATGGTACACGTAACTGGCTAAACGGTTGCGTGGTAAACATAACCGGCTAAACGGTTACACTCCAAAATTGTATTTTAATTATTTTAAAATGCTTAGTTGGGTGAAAAATCTATGTAACTCCATGGGCACTCCAACTATCCATTTCTCACCCGTTTTCAATTTGATTTTTTGGTTGGAACGTGTCGTCCGGGGTGGTTCCCGAGATACACCAACTGCTCATATTTGATTCGATATTTAGTTGGTTCGGTTAAATGTCATGTAACGCTCATGGTCCGACCAACTCCATTAATTTGATAATTCGTTAATTAGTTGGGTTAGTTAAACGCCATGTACACGCTCATGGACTGACCAACTCAATTGTTTGTTACTCTTTATTTTAGTTGGGCCATTCAAATTGCCATGAAAAGTTCATGGGAGGCCAACTCATTGAACAAGTTTCGTTATTTAAATTGGGTTCTTGAGCTAACCATGGGAAGCCCATGGAAAGCCCAACCCAATAACATTTTACTTTTAAAATTTTTATAAATATTATTTATTAAATTAAATATCTAAAAAAAAATTAAAAAATTCTCACATTATTTTAAATCCCGACTCGTCCTCGAGTCATTACTTGCACAATTTTATTACATTTCTCTATTATCTCTCACATCAACTGATTCACACAACTTACCCATCAACTCGTAAAGTTTCATCATAGAATGTCTTCCCTAGAAAATCATCGTCGTAAACAACGTCGTCCGTCAGCTACTTGTGATCACCGTACGACTACTAGAATCGCCAAGGAGTTGCTGCTGTATGCCACTCGACTAACCGTACGACTACTAGAATCACCGTACGACTACTAGAATCACCCCATGTTACTTTTCACAACTTACTTCCCATTTTATAAGTCTTATTATTAAAATTTAATTATTGTAACTTTTATTATTATTAAAACTGAATTTTTAATTATTAAAATTTAATTTTGATTATTAAATTAAATCTTCCATTAATTAAATTTTTACCGTTAAAATTGTCTTTTCGAT
Organism: Bidens hawaiensis; assembly: GCF_021521415.1. NCBI lineage: Eukaryota > Viridiplantae > Streptophyta > Magnoliopsida > Asterales > Asteraceae > Bidens > Bidens hawaiensis. The sequence continues at coordinate 116,121 of NW_027499281.1, forward strand.
AAATCCCCACTAAAACTCATCACTCACTTTATTTATTGATTAAGTTCGTTATTTGAAACTAAACGTTGGTTAGTAAATATTTCAATTCCCTACTTTGATTTTGATACATCTTGAAAAAATTTGAGTATCTTAAATGATAAATTCGTAGTGTTAGTATGGTGGTTCATGCATTTCTAGCCTCGCGCTTATCTTATTTTATTATATACTCCACATCTTATTTTTGGTATCACAATTAATTTAAAATTTGTTATTTACTCAGATTTCCATTATCGATAATTCAATTTACGTATTACTTAATATTTACAACGATTTTGTGAAAAGGAAGAACCCACAAACTCACAATTTAATCTAATTTAGTATCTTCAATTGCCTACTTTGTAGTTTATCTAATATTAAAGGTTTAATTGGAATAGGACTATCTCGGTGATTCGGGAATATCCGCTTCTCAATTTAATCTATTAACGATTTATTCAAATACGTATATTTTCGCATTTTCATTAATAATTAAATTATTAATTACTAATTTTATAATATTTTAGATTATCTTAATCGAATTAATCTCATCTCAAATTCACAATTTGAAAGGATATAAACTTTACATTAACTTCTCTTTAAATCTCATAAGTTCTCAACTAACTAAACTTGACTCACCAAAATCTTCGTTTAAATTTATACTATCGATCTTATGAATTTCGTTACTAATGAATACGATCTGTAAAGATTCCACATGTTATTAACTATCTTAAAAATTGTTAAAAATTAAACTTTTACGCATATCATCTCATGAGTCAAGTTCCTTTATCTATGACGGTAAACTTCGTATTCCACTCTTAGCTTATTCTCGATCATCATAATTCATTTCAAATGTCTGTTCCAAGAAATCCATTTTAATCTCCGAAATTCGTAACTTTGCTATAAAGATGTTTTAGAAATTTTATGGTTTAATTATACAACTCGAACATTTATTAAATTTAAAGTTATCAAAACATTTCCTTCTTTTCAAAATGATGGTTTTAAATGTTCTATAACCCACATGATGAAAATGAGTTATGCGGACCATCCGAAGAAAAGAGTAATTATGGTCCGGAACATAATTATTCAAGTCCTCGCATGAAAATCATAATACGTACAATTGTGTGTCATGATTTAGAACCTTAGGTAGCTTGGGTAACGGTATAAATGTTGAGATGATAAGGACATGATGGATATGCCGCTGGTACATCCTATATATAAGTGCCCTTATCGGATTGTCATTTGGAGCATTGCTTCAGTTATTAGAAGTTCTATGTTATGATTTGAGATGATAAGGACATAATGGATAGTTCGCTGGTACATCCTATATATAAGTGCCCTTATCGGATTGTCATTTGGAGCGTTGCTTCAGTTATTAGAAGTTCTATGTTATGATATTTTCCTAAAAAGTTTAATTATATTTTCAAAACGATGATGTTTTGGTTTTCCTTAATTTCGGGACGAAATTCCCTAAAGTAGGGGAAACTGTAACATTTCGGGTTTTCCGTGTTCATATTTGTATTTGTTTATCAGGTTACAAACATTATTCGGATTTTTTTATTAATAAAGTTATGTAATTATTAGTGAAATAATTATTTTTTACCTTAGTTTATAATTCCTTAACTTTCATTTGTGCCAAATAGCCCTTAGAAACTCTTAAAATCACTTAAAATGGCTTAAAAATGCGTTTTTTGAACTAAAGGGACTAAAACTATCAAAAGTTGAAAGTCTGGTGAAGCTGCACCTTCGCGCGGTGAGAAGATGTCAGCCATGCATCTTAGAGTGGCGCGAGGATGTCATCAGATCAACCATTTTCGTTTCGGATATTCGTTTAATGCTAAATCTTTCCTAAATCAACCCTACATCACGAAAATTGAGCCACAAGTTATTGTATTTAGTGTGTAATGATGTCTAGGTTCATAATCAGTAATTTGGTTAATATATTGATGAATATATGACCTGATTTCGTTCTTAATTATGTGATTCGGTTACCAAAATCGACCCGTTTTTTGTCCAACAAGTTGGTTTAACATCTATATAAACTTTTCATAACTCCAAACCTTAAAGTTTACAGCCGTCACCTACTCTTAACCGACGTTTTATTGCTCATTTTTGCTCGTTTACTTGAAGACTAAGAGCTGGAATTTGACTTTGACATTCATTAAACCTTTGACCTCGATTTCTCGCTAATACAAACACCATCCAGGTAAGTTGTTAACTGATCAAACGTTCATTAATACTCACTTGTCAATAACCCATAATCAATTTATATGATTTCGGGGTATTGACGGGTCAATTCGAGTCAAACCCGTTTAAGGGAAAAATAGTCAATAATTTTGACTATCCGTTTTCTCATACTTCTGGTCGGATTCTGTTGGGACTTATATTTTAGACCGACGCATCGAATTATTATTATGGGTGAAAGATAATTAATATTTTTGGTCTCAACCAAGGGTGGATGGCTTGAAGACCAAGACATGCTAGACTAGCATAAATAGATATATCTGTTAATTTGTCCAGCATGAGTGTATTGTGTATTGTGTAAAAATTAGGGTTTTATCTCTTAGAGAGAGCCGCCGCCTCCAGGATGAGCTCTCCTGGAGATGGCTGAACTTTATTGTATGTATGAGTGTTATGTATGACAATCTTTTGACTAATGAAATCATACTACCACTTCTTTATTTGTGTTTCGATTACATATACTTGTTCATCCAGTCTATTGTTCATTGTAATCGATTCAGGCTCTCTCCTAAACACCACTCATCCATCCAAAACACCTTTCAAGAGTGAATACGATTTGATCCTAGCTCAGGTCCGAGCTCCACCGTTAATAACGACCATTATTCACGCTTCCGCACCGGGGCTCGGTTCTTGTCAGTTGGTATCACAAACTCAGGCTTCAAGATCAGGCAATGTTCATCATTGAAGGCTACCTTGTATCCTTTGTCACAAACTTGAGAAATGCTCAACAGATTGTATTGAAGTCCTTCTACATGTAGAACATTCTCAAATGATACTTTGCCATTGGAGAGTGTTCCTCTTCTAACTATCTTCTCTCCATGTTCATCACTCCCAAAGGCAACTGGCCCTTCATATTTTCTTTCATAGTTGATCAGTGCACTTTTGTCACAAGTCATATGCCTGGAACATCCACTGTCCATGTACCATAAATCATTGCTGTTCAAGGACTGTTCCTGCACATACACATAAAACTGAATTAGTTAGAGTCCGATTTACAAACTTCATCAGTTTGTAATTCAGTGTTAGTGAAAGATTCATCAGGAGTTGGAATTGGAACTGGAAGTGGATCTTCATACACAACTTCACATTCTTCATCCGTGTCTGAATCTGACCCATTCTTCACAACTTGTGATTTAATTAATTCTTCAGTCTACTCAATCACACAGTTCTTTTCCTTAGTCACCTCCTTTTTAGTCTTCCATTGGAACCCTCTTGGTTCAAATCCCTGTTTCATCAGAAATTTCTCATCTCCATTGAGAACACCAGGTCTAATCTTCTCTTTTCCTTTGTCACTAGACCTTTTGTTCTTTGCAGGTTTGCTTGATCCACTTGGTTCATCCTTGATCTTTAAAATTTGTTTCACTCTCTTTTCAAGAACTGGACTCTTTTTTTCATCATCTGAATTGCCTCTTTCTTCATTTAAATATCTTTGATACATTTTCTTGTATCCTTTCAAATCAAACCCACAAACTATGTCAGGAACCTCGAATTCTTCCTCTTCAAACCAACAAGAGTCAGTGTGGTGACCATATGCATCACACTTCTTGCACCGGATCTTTGCATACCTCCCCATGTCCTCAAGCAATTGCTTGTCCTTAATTTTGTCACTGGGTTTGGGGAAATCAAAGCCTAGGGAGGTTTTAGGATATAGTGAATTGCTGAAGTCCATCTTGATTGGTTTGTTCAGATCAGACTCCAGATGATATTTTTCTTTGACAAATACAACAGGTTTGAGCTTGGAGTGGGGTTCTTGCATTGCTCCCTTTTTCTTCTTTAACTGACCTTTTCCTTGGAACATAATCAACATCCCCAATATCAAATAACTCATGGTTAGAGAAAACTGGATAAATTGGTGGATGTGATTGATCATAGGAAGATTTCACAGTTTTTTCTGTTCTTTTCTTGATAACAGGCTGTGGTCTTGCACATATGTCAAACACTACATGTTCTCTTTTCATCTTCTCATAATGTTTTTTTAACTTTGGAGTCATCTTTGGTAGAAGAGGAATCTTATCACTTTTCTTTTTGCTTGATTTTTCCTTTTTCTTGCTCTTAGATGACTTAGAGCTCCCACAGCTGCAGTTACTGTCTTCACTGGAGTATTCACTCCACTTCTTCTTTTCACCTTCAATCTTTTCATTTTTCTCATTCTCTTGCTTCTCACTCTGCTTCATAGCAAACTCTCCATCTTTGTCCACAAATACATCAGCATACTGCTTAACAAACTCATCCTTATCATCAAAGACATTCTTGAATTGTTTAAGATACTCACTTATGTTCTCCTTGTCTACCTTCAGAGGATAGCTATCACAAAAAGGTGATGGCACCTTTTTATACTTCTCTTCTTCATTCATTTTATCAACATAACCCACAATGTTGCCTGTAGAGACAAGGTTCTTCAAGAATTCCATTTGTATTTGCAATTCAGCATTCTTTATTTTTTCTTCTGCATACATCTTCTTCAACCCTTCAATTTCAATTGTCATTCTTGATTGGGTTTGGTATGCCATCATGCAATCCTCTTCAAGCCCCTTGATTTGACTTTCATAAGTTGCTTCACTTGCTCCATAGACATTCAAGAAGACTTCCTTTCTTCCACACTCAGTTTTTTACTTTCCAATCTCCTGATTTAATTCATCAATGGTAATAAGAAGATCAGAAATTGAGATATTAGATTGTACCTGAGCACTTGAGGATTCAGCCTTGTCATGCACTTTGGCCATGAATGCAACATTTGCCTTTTTCATTTCAGCTGCATGATTGCTCCAATCAAATTCTCCATCTTGTGGCACCCTGGTAACAGCTACATTTCCTTGATCTCTCTGTTGGTTCACATTTTTTGAGTAGTTCTGCTTTGATTTGAGTGAACCTGCATTTGATTGTTTCTTTGTGGTTGAAATGTTTGTTGCTAGGGTTCTGTTCTGATTTTGATAGGGGTTTTGGTTGGAAATTTGATTTCTCTGCTGGAAGTTCCGATTCTGGTTCTGATAGAATTGATTTTGGTTAACTTGATTTCCGACTTGCTTGGGCATGTTACACTCTCTAGCAAAATGTCTTGGTTGTTGACAGTTATAACAGATAGCCTTTGATTTGTCAAACCCAATTCTTTCATTTGGCCCATTGAAACTTGTTCTGCCAGTTCTGTTATACAACCTTTTGCTTCTTACTGCCAACATAGCTGCCTGCCATTTTATGTCCATGTCCTCTAAATCATCAGCATCTATTTGTTCTAGATCTTCTTGCACAATGCTTGTGTTTATCAGATTCTTGGCTACAAAAGCGTGATATCACTCGGTAAACATGGAAAATAATGCTTGATAATCTATTCCTTGACCATTATTGTTCTGCAAGAATGTTGACTGCCCATTTGCTGTAGAGGGAATGTCATCTTCAATCCGCTGAACATTGAATCTTGATTGGCCACTGCAAGTTGAACTTGTATCTGATGGTTCCTCAATAATAGGCTGCTGGGTCTTGATTGAGAAGTTGCCTATTAGTGCTACAAGAGCATTGTTCACTTGAAAGCTTGGCTTGTCCTCCTTTATCATATGGTTCTCTATCATCTCATGTTCTGCAGCCTTGAGAAAGGCAATCACATCATCTAACTTGAAGTTCGGAAAACTGGCCTTTTCTTTGATAAACTTGCTAGCAGTGTACCATTCCCCGGACAATGATGATAAAAGCTTTTTGTTCAGCTCAAAGTCAGAGATTTGTAAATCAGTTGTTCTTATATCATTCACGATTGTCATAAACCTCTGTAACACTGATTTCAGTCTTTCCACGTCCTTAAACTTGAACCTGTCTAGTTGTTGCTTCTGTATGTCTTTCTTGATGTCTCTAAGTTCAGTATTCCCTTCAAACATTTCGATAACTGCATCATACATACCCTTTGTGGTCTTATGATGATTGACAGTTGTCAAAATTTCCCAAGAAAACC
>NW_027499282.1:0-107825 GCF_021521415.1 Bidens hawaiensis
ATACGCCCCCCCCCCCCCTTTGCACTCAGGACCATTTTGTTATGAGTGGAAAAGGGCCTCATTATCCGAGTGCTGTTACCAACTGGAAAGGACCTTACTTGCGCGATTATCCAAGTACGTTGGTTGTTACCAACTGGAAAGGACTTTACTTACTTGATTTAAACTTGGTCATGGAATTGTACGGTTTTTACGTATTTATATCAAACTGTGTGAACTCACCAACTATTCGGTTAGTTGACTTTATTTTTATATACATACCACGTGTACCATTATTAGAGGATGATGCCATGATGAAAACACTAGACTTAGGATATTTTAAATAAATGGACAAGCTGATTTAGTTTTTCCTTTTATTGAATGTATTTCTTTGTTCTGAACTTGTGTACTTGAAGTTTAAATAAATTAATGATAATATTGTCACTTAATAGTGTCATAATGTGTTTTGAACAATCTGTACGTCATACTCGGGCGTTTCTGCTTAAGCCGGGGTGTCAATATCTAATTTATTTATTACAATCATCGCACACAAGAGTTTCACAAATCAAAATCATCCCAAAACTATTACATTAACTAATACATGTAAATTGCCTTTATTTTATTAAACCTAAGGTATAACTAATGTCTTGCATCTTCAATCATCCTATGTAGCTACTTGCAACATGCGTGAAAATAGAAATATTTTATCAACAATAATGTTGAGCAAGTAATCACAAGTTTGAGTTATATATAATGATAAAAATGAAAATTCCTTTTGATAATGTGTATTACATCAACTAGCAAAACATAAAAATAATAGTGTCTTTTCAACATATGCCTCTAGATTCGGACATGTTTACTCGGATGCCGTAAGACCATACTATGAGGATGAGGATCAGGATGAGATACCAACCAACCATAAAAACTGTAAACACATAGTCATATACCATTTAGCAACTAATCGAGAAGTATCACAATATACAATAGTGCAATTGTGTTTGCGTATATACTTGTATAATAAATAAATAATAAACGTTGTGTACACATAAGCTCTCAAAACAAAAATAGAAACATGTTATTTGTGATTACTCACCTTAAAGTGGTAGATGAGTTAAATAAGGTGAGGATGCGGAAATAAGTGAGCTGAGCCAACTCAAAAAAATAAACCAAAAACTTTTACATATGATAATATAATTAAAAACGATCATTTAGCAACCGGAATCACGTGAAAAACTCCATACGATTCTCAAGTTATGATAAAATCAAGATTTAAGCGAGCTGAGACGGGTCAGAATAGAAACATTGAATTTGGGTTCGTGTACTTATCTATCACATGTAAAATGTGAAAACAAAGTTAAAACTCTTCTGGAGCGAAAGCTAATTTTAATCAGAAAGTGATAAAATAGAAAAATCCTCAATTTTAGTTATTTTATTAACCATAGCAGGCCAAAACAGAATTGAGTCATCACCTCAATTAATTTTTGTTTAAAATACTAAAATGAACATCTTTTATGTTCAACACTTACCCGTAAAGTGGATGGAATGGTTAGAACCGGAGAAGTCAAACGTTGAGAACTTATGAAAAGTCTAACCGTCTAGAACTTAATCAATAAGCACCAAAAACATGAATTGAATTTAAATTGAGTTGGGGTATCTTTTGCAAAAGCCAAGGGTCATTTATATAGGTTTGATTGAGCTTGTAGGGGAAGAAATCATTATAATTATGTAATAATTGCATAATAACTAAAATGGTCAAAGAAATAAATTTTTAACAAAATTAAATCATTTCTTGTTCCTTACTCTAAGGAATCAAGGGAATATACTTTAAATGATGCCATGGCATATTCTAATCATGCTAGGAAGATACCCCGAAATCGGGTTGCCAAAATAAACGTAACCGACACCAAAATGAACCAAAAATACATTTGTTGATCTGACGCCCGGTCGCATAACACGAATGGATTGAGGAATCCCCATCGCGTAGCACGATGGGTGGAAGAATTCAAAATTTTGGTTTTTTTTACATAAAAAACCCCTGAACTTTATCTAATTGCAATTATGGCATAAAAATATACGAAATTGAGTTTGTAAAATATTTCAAAAATATAGATAAACCTAGTTTGATAAAATTTAACACAAATGAACGTAAATGAAAATCCAAAAACTATGACATAGTCGTTAATAGAAAACTTTTAAGGTTTTTATTTTTTTATTTTTTAGAAACATAATAACATAGAATTATGGGTGACCGAAAAACGCTACAAACAAAAACATGGCAAGGGAACTTATATATAGGATGTACCACATTTGCACCGTTGTCCAAAACACCACTCGGTTTTATGTTATGACACACAATCGTACGTACTTATAATTTTGATGCGAGGACTTAGATAATTACGTGTCGACTCATAATTAACTTTATCGTCAGATGGTCCACATAATTCGTCCCATTGTATGGGTTATGAAACAATAGTTATCAATTATTAAAATATGAATTTTGTGGAAAAATATTCAACCAATTGACTTTAATAAATTAAAAAACCAAAATATTGAAATAAATATATGAAATATTATCAACAAAAATACAATTTCAAGTTCAGAGAAATGGTTGTTATTACAGAAGTCAACAAAAGCCTTGAAACGAGAATAAACATGTGAAATTTTAAGAGTATATTAAGATAATGAAACCCTTTGGGGTCAAAAATTTAAATTCGAATAAGATTACATGAAATTTTTAGATGGGTTGAGTTTGTATCGATGAGGAAAATTATGGCTTAACACAATTGAAATAAAAATTTTACACACGACTTCTGTTTGTTAGATATGCTAAAAAAATGTCCATAGCTCCTGGTTTTAATAAGCAATAATTGCTCGAGGTAACCAGTCGTAAGTTGCTAAAATTGAGTGATAAATTTTTGAATGAATTGGAGAATAATGATGATGCTTATAAAATAATTGGGGGGGGGGCTTACATAGTTAATCAAATAAAGTATGCGAGCGGCGAGAGTAGGTGCATAAAGATAATGATAGAAGAGATAAATAGTCTTGACGGTTGTGTTTTAGATCTAGTTGGTTTCTGTTCCGGCCAGTGTTTCAGATCTTCATCTTCATCTTCATCGACATTTCTTCATCAATAACTTCAAATATCCAAGGTTGGGTTTGTTGTTAGAGGCATTGGAATGTTTGACTATGGTTTTAGTTTATGTTGGTATGCTGCTATAAAGACATGTAGTAGTTTAGATTATTGGTTAGGAGTGAATGTCATAACGTGTTTTTGAATAGGGACATGGTTCATGGGTTTTTGAAGGCTTGGTGTTGGGTTTACTGTTGGTTGATGTTTATTAATAGTATTGACTTGGTTTTTGATTTGGGGTTTATTTGAGGACTTAGTTTCCAGGGTATGCTACTTTTCTCATGTTTATTTTTAAAGTTTTCTTGGTATTATGATATGTTTTGTGAATTTTCATGCTTCATGGAGCATAAGATTTAGAGGCTCTTGAGCGTTTATTTCTAGTTAACCATCCAGATCACTATCTAACTCAACAGGTACAAAATAAATCATAAAACTAACATATGTTCTAAACAATTTAACATATATTTTGAACATATGTAAAAACATTACCCATATCTTCTTTTTTTTTTTGTTTTTATAACATTGTTCTTTTAAACAATTAACATATGTTTTTCAACATATGTTTTAAACAATTGGCATATGTTTTCTTTATAAAATTAACACATGTAATTTACTTTTTTTCTATTACTTTCATACTGGAAACCCACCAAGAGATCGGCCTGTGGTGCGACGGATTTCCAAAGAGCGCCGAAAAAGCGTAGATTTGTTTAAAAGCTAATCGGAAACTTGTTAAGAGAGAGAGAGAGAGAGAGAGATAGGAGGTAAGAGAAAAACGAAGAAAGAGAAAGTTGAAATGATGGAGGAAAGAGAAAGTTGAAAAGTGGTTAGAAGGTAAATTTACTAGATTGTCCTTTTTGTATTTATTTAAATGTTTATTAAATTGATTTTAGTTTTTTATTAAATTTTAATGTAGACCACACAAATTAATTGAATTATTTGAATATTAATGAATGAAATTATACATAAATTAATAATAAAAACTGATTCACAACTTAAGCTTTAAAATAAAACGGATAACTTAACTAACCTTCGCACAAACAACAAGTGTACGGGTCGTGTAGCAGCATAATACAGTAAGTCGGAGTATTGAACACGAAGACACATGATGTGGCTTAGATAACTAGCACTAACCAAATCCTGCCTAACAACTTATATTTGCTTTTATTTTATTTTAATTAATTAGAACTAAATTAATAACTGATTTAATTGAACTAACGGGAAAACTTAAAAAAACTAATGGAACTCTCAGATATGAAAAAGGGGAACCACTTTGGTGAGGTATCCTGATGACAACTAACGAGACTCGGGTGACAACGAACACACGAAACATGGTTTTAAAGATGAACTAACTAGACAATGATAAGGGTAAGTATGTCTCGACGGTTAGTTTTACTAAAAACCCTTAAAATGTCTAGAAAGAATAATAATTCATGGTGGAATTTCTAAGTACCCGAATGATAAATTACTTGGTTCGTATCAATACGATTCTGTAAAGCCCATACTCATAAAAAACCTAGGGACTAAGGGGTAATTAAACTTAAATGACTATATATAACTCGCTTTACAAATTAGCCTAATAAAAAACTAGACAACCGATCGAGGTCTAGTAACGGTCAACTAAATCAAATAGACAAAAGAGATAAGCCGACTCCTAATGTCTTGGTCTGACTAAAAGGAGGTGAAATACCAGAATAAACGCAACTAGAGAACAAATTCTTTTGGCTAGCTATGACCATAAAATCAACCAAAAACACAAAGTTACTGGTTTAACAAGCAACCCTAAAAGACAGGAAACTAATTCATGTAAAAACAAGGTTACGTGGGTTTCAACTCATCTAATCACATAAAATTAGAGTAGCGTTCACAGAAAATCATAAAAATTGAACTTGACAATAAAAATTCAATCATATGTTCATTAATCAACCCAAAAACATTCGTCAATCAATCATCATTCGACACAAAACGTAGGTGGTTCTAACGATTTATACTTATAATTATGAAACAACAATCAAAACCATTTAAGTTCATGACAAGAAATATAAAGAAGTTCATATGAATAATTAACTAAGTGCACTCTTCTTTTTTTTGTCTTTTGCGATTAATAGTTCTGTTCAAAGAAAAAAACTTTCGGCTCCCTTTTGAGCCCCGAAGAAAATAATAATTTTGTCCAAAAGTTTGTCCCCCCTTCGTAAAAAAGATAGCATGCCTTTATAAAGATTTCCCAACAGACTCTTATCTTCCTCCTCAAGTTAGGTCTTTTCCTGTAAGGCCCCGGGTCTGGTGTCCTACATTAGGTGTTAGATTTACTCATAAGCACAGTTTTAAATATTAGAGTGAATTAAAACTTTCACAGAACAATTAAAACCCTAAACATCATTACAAAACATTAGATTTAAACAAATCATTCAGACATGTCTTATAAGTTCAAACATCAAAAGATATTATAACTTCTTTATTCTTCTGCCATGTGTACTCCTCAAGCCAGTTGTTGCATTCTATTTGCCTGCTTGCATAATAAAAGTCAGCTAAGCTGAGTGCGTTCTAGTTAATCAGGCAACATACATTACATTTCACATACTTGCAAATACGTATCTAAAGGTACATATTTCATACTTACCCTTCTTACCTTTCTTTCATACAGCATGCATACATACATACATACATACATACATACACAAGCATGCGGCATACATACATACATACATATATTATTTTTGTTTTATAACAATTAACATTATTATTATGATTATTATTATTATATTATTATTATTTCCCTACACGTTGTTGTTCGTCATTATTATTATTATTATTATTATTATTATTATTATTATTATTATTATTATTATTATTTCTTCATTACACTCAACCAAGATCTTGCTCGCTTTGGATAAAGTTTGAACCTTTATCGATTTTAAAGCCCGGTTTAGCTAGATCTAGAAATACTAGACAAGCCAAACTTATATGAGCAAGCTATTCGTTAAGAAACACACCTTAGACGAACCGGTTTGCAGCTGAATCTTGGTATGCTTCTTGCTTGTTGCGATGCTTAAACACCAACAACTTTGGTTCCTCCTCAGATTTGGATACGAAAAGGGATTAGTATTTGTGTGTGTGTTGGTAAAAATGAAAAGTGGCTAGGGTTTTAGGGGTTTTAAGGTATATATATACCCTAACCGCATGAACCTTAGGCCCAAAACATTCCTTAGTCCATATTTTATTCTAAGTCCACATTCACTTAAGCCTACCATCCATTATATTGTTTTATTATTTAATTTACGACAATTAAATATACGCAATTAAATAATAAAATTAATTTAATCATTTCTTTCAAAATCCGGATGTTACAAGTCCACCCTCCATAAAAGAGGTTTCGTCCCGGAAACCTAGCTATCGCTAAATAACTGCGGTTAGAACTTCATCATCTCTTCTTCTGATTCCCATGTAGCATCTGATCCCATACGATGATGCTTCATTATCACTTTGACTAAAGGAATGACCTTACGATGAAGCTGCTTCTTTTTTCGGTTAACCATTTCTACGGGCTGCTCGATATAGTTTAACTATTCATCAACCTCGATTTCTTCTAATGGCACGAAAGATGTGTCATCAGCTAGACATTTTCTCTAGTAAGAAACATGAAAGCTAGAGTGAATTCCCTACAATTCTTCTCGTAATTCAAGCTTACAAAGCCACTTCACCTATCCGATCTATGATTTTTAACGGACTAATGTTCCTCGGGCTTAACTTCCCTTTTTTCCTGAAGCGGATAATTCCCTTCCAAGGCAAGACCTTAAGCATCATGCCGTCAGCAACGTTAAACTCAATCGGTCGTCGTCGCTTATCAGCATAGGATTTCTGACAATCTTGAGCAGCTTTCATTCTTGCTTTGATTTGATCAAACTTGGAAGAGTTTTCCTGCAAAACTTATTAACTCCCACGCTCTTTCTGGCCAATCTCTCCCCAACATACTGGAGTTCTACAACATCTACCGTATAAAATCTCAAACGACGGCATACCAATACTCGAATGGTAGCTATTGTTATAGTAAAATTCTGCTAAATGAAAGTGATCATCTCAACTTCTTCCAAAGTCTGACACATAAGCACGAAGCATTTCCTTAAGGGTCTGGATAGTCCTCTCAGACTGGCCATTTGTTTAAGGGTGATATGCCGTACTTATGTTTAGTCTTGTTCCCATAGAATCATGGAATTTATTCTGGAATCTCGAAGTAAAGCGAGTGTCGCGATTAGACACGATTGACAATGAAACTCCGTGCTTTTCCACTATCTCTCTTATGAACACGTTTGCTAACATTTCTGACGAGATAGCCTCTCATGTAGGCAGAAAGTAAGCACTTTTCGTCAAACGGTTCACAATCACCTAGATGGTATCATGGTTTCTAGCTGTACACGATAGCTTAGTTATGAAATTCATGGTGATGTGTTACCATTTCCATTCATGTATCTCTAATGGCTGCATCTTTCCATACGGTTTCTGATGTTATGCCATGACTTGCAAGCAAGTTAAGCACTTACTAAAGTAATCTACTACCTCATTCTTCATGCCTGGCCACCAGTAGTCTCTTTCCAGGTCTTGATACATCTAGGTGGATCCCAGATGAATCGAGTATCTAGACTTATACACTTCACCTAAGATTCGACCTCTAAGGTCTCCATGGCGTAGAATCCACAAATAGTCAAATCTGGTCTTTACACCATGAGTATTATCTATCAACTCGTTTTGTTGTCCGAAAATTCTTTCTTTCTTCATTAATATTTCATCTATGAGAACCTCCAACTGTACCTTGACGATCTCTCCAAAGAAATCTGAGTTAATGATTAGCTTATACGACTTTACCGTCGCAATGACTTCTTCATTCTTACGGCTTAGCGCATCGGCGACCACATTTGCGTTGCCAGAGTAGTACTTGATATCGCAATTATAGTCCTTAATCAATTCTAACCACCTTCTTTGTCTCATATTCAACTCTTTTTGCTCGAAGAAGTACTTTAAACTCTTATGATTTGTATAAATAGTACACTTAGTGTCATACAGGTAATGTCTTCAAACTTGAGAGCATGCACTACGGCTGCTAGCTCTAAGTCATGCGTCAGGTAAGTACTTTCATGAACCTTCAAATATCTTGACACATATGTTATGACCTTACCTTATTGCATCAACACGCAACCTAACCCACGATGCAAAGCATCAGTACAAACTACTAAATCCTTACCATCGGGTAAAACAAGGATTGGAGCCTGTGTGAGTCTTTTGGATCATACTGGTCAACGGTACGGCTACCTTAGAGAAGCCTTGAATGAATATCCTATAATAGCCAGCCAACCCTAAGAAATTGCGTATCTTAATTGGGTTTTACGGAGTTTTCCAATTCTTTATCGCTTCGACCTTAGCTGGGTCCATGGTAATCCCTTCAGGATTAATTATGTGACCTAGAAACTGTACTTCTCGCAACCAGAATGCACATTTCAAAAACTTAGCATACATTTTCTCTCTCTTCAAAACCTCCAACACATCTCTCATATGCTCAGCATGGTCAGTCTCGCTCTTCGAATAAATCAATATATCATCAATGAAGAAAATAGCTGATTTGTCTAACATCAGCCGACATACCCTATTAAGCATATCCATATATGCTGCTGGAGAATTCGTTGGACCAAACGGCATCACGAGGAACTCGTAGTGTCCATACCGCGTTCGAAACGTTGTTTTAGGGTCGCTTGCCTCTTTCACATTTAACTGATGATAGCTTGATCTGAGGTTCATTCGCGAGAACCAGCTAACACCTTGTAACTGATCAAACAAATCATCAACCCGTGGCAACGGATATCTATTCTTCACCGTAAGTTTATTCAACTCCCAGTAGTCGATGCACATCCTAATACTCCCATCCTTCTTCTTAACGAATGACACCGGTGTGCTCCATGGGGAAAAACTCGGCCTTATAAAACCCCTATCAACGAGTTCTTGCAGTTGGGACATCAATTCTTTCATCTCGGACGGCGCCAGGCGGTAAGGTGCTTTCACGATGGGTTGTGCTCATGGTATTAACTCTATGTGAAATTCTACCTCTCGTTCCAGTGGTAACTACGGAAGGTCCTCACGGAACACTTCTGAATAGTAACGCACAACAGGAACGTCTTTCACTCCTTTTGTCTCCGCCGAAATGTTGACAACAAAAGCAGGTAGGCACCGCATGCTCGCCTTAACAATTTCTCGGCTTTTATCATCGAAATGATGTAAAGCCCTGAACTTTATTTATCACCAAACACCGTCACCATAACACCATCCAAAGAATTCAATCTTATCATTTTATTCTTACATAATATCATAGCCTCAAATTCATACAGCCAATCCATTCCTGAAACCACATCGAACCCTTCTAACGTCATCACATGCAGGGTAACAGGGAACTCACATCCCTCTAACTTTATCTTACAATCCTTAACCATTCTCACTATTTTAATAGAGGTTTCACTAGCAGTTTCTACTGTAAAAGTTTCAGGCACACGACAACATTTCATTTTAGCTATCTTACAGAATGACGTAGCTACAAGACTCATATTTGCACCTGGATCAAACAATACTGAAGTGGAAATGCTGTTTAGTAAGAATGTACCTATCACCACGTCAGGGATCTGCCTGGATTATTCCTGTGTCAGCATATATGCTCTAGTCTTCGGTCTGGACTGATAAGCATCCTTCTTCCCACTTCCTCCAACTTCACCATTAGTGCTCTCCCTTGCCATATGACCTGTCTTACCACATTTGAAGCGTGCGGGCTTTGTACTACTTTCATTAGCATAATTCCCCACATTCCCACACTTATAACAGGAATTCGACCTAAGCCTACACTCACCACCATGAGCATTTCCACATTTGTGACGCACGTCAGTACCCTTACCCCACTTGCACTCATAACCGTGCATCTTACCACACGTCTTCCATGACTTCTTCTCCCACACCTTCTGCTTCTTATCCTTAAGGTTCCATAACTGAGTACTGGGTCGTTTAGCGAAAGTGACCCACTTCTTCTCTTCCATGTCTACATCGTTCACAGCCAGGTCGTCATAAACCATTTTTGCGAGTTCAACAACAGAATCAAAGGTAACAAGTTTACTAGCCCTGTGTAGAGTGCGGACATTTTGTGAAAGTCCCCTTATGTAACATCTGATTCATTTCACTTCAGTATTCACCATATAAGGCACTAGTCTGGACATACGATTGAACTCTATGGTATACTCACAGCGTGCCTTCTTTCCCGCCTTTAGATTCAACAATTTGAATTCAGCCCTTTCCGTCTCTACATTAGCACATAAACGCTTCATAACCATCTCTTTTAAATCTTCCCATCTCATTGCCTAATCTCCTTTGGAGTCTTTCTCTGTTCCAAAGTCTCCCACCAGAAAAGGGCTTCAAACACCAAACGACTGTGTAGTAAACTCAACTACTTGATCAGGACGACATTCACTGATTCGGATAACCTTATCCATAGCAGTTATCCATTGGAGATTAGCGATTGCATCACCCATACTTGTCAAATTTGGTGGATCACAACCCTTAAACAGCCTGTACGTGCACCCGCCATGATCCTTTTCTTTCTTACCAACTCTCATAGACTTGACTTCGTTTGAGTCACCTTTCAATGTCTCATCATCCTTATCAGTATCATCCTTAGTCTTCCTAGTAACTTTGGTGTTACCCTCACTTGACTCCTACTGCCCGCAGACCTTTCGAGTTGCATATCTTTTACTGCATTAGCCACAGCTTGAGCAATGGCAGCCTGAATAGCAGGATCAAGCTGGTACTCCTCATTGTTACTCTGGTCTTGCCAGCTACGCTTCCTCCCTCTATGGTGCTAGTGATCGGTTCTTCAGAGGTCAAACGGTTGACACGTTGCCTACCATGGCGTCCCGTGTGACCTCCCTGACCGATATCTTTCCTTGCACCAGCCATCTGCATTCTCTAAGAAATACACAAACGTCATCACTCTAGGAACTGTTTAGTACAATAATAGTAAGGCAAACAGTTAATAATAGTGGCCAGCTGTGATTAGCCTATCACGTTACTCTACTTTTCCTATACACTTCCCTTTATGACTCCACTTGTGCTAAGTTATACTTTCAAACAGTTAGACAATCAAACAATTCAAGTGTAATCACATATAAACAAATACTTTTTATTTCTAGCAATTAAGCTAACTTTTTGAATCATTCTGACCTTAGTCGTAAATTAAGCAGGTACTTTACCGTTACCGAGCTTTCTTGAGCGACACGTGACTTTCTTGAACTGGCATCTTCTTTCTTTTCTTATTTAATTCTCATTCTCTGTTCGAGTCTAAGCATGTAGGATTCTTACTTCACTCGAACTTATGCTCTGATACCAACTTGTAAGGGCCGTTTTTGATGCCTTACATTGGGTGTTGGATTTACTCATAAACATAGTTTCTAAATAACAGAGTGAATTAAAACTTTCATAGAATAATTAAAACTTCAAACATCATTACTAAATCTTAGATTTAAACAAACCATTCATACATGTATTGTAAGTTCAAACATCACAAAATATTATAACTTCAAGTCTTCATATTCTAGCTTCTTTATTCTTCTGCCATGTGTACTCCTCAAGCCAGCTGCTGCATTCTAGTTAATCAGGCAACATACATTACATTCACATACTTGCAAATACGTATCTGAAGGTACATATTTCATGCTTACCCTGCTTACCTTTCTTTCAAACATACATACATATAATCATACTTTCATTCTTTCATAATTTCCTAATATATACATAACTATCTCTACCATCTAAGATATTATTAGGGTCTGGTCCCTACCATCTCGGATATTATTAGGGTCTGCTCCTTACCATCCTAGGCATTATTAGGGTTTGGTACCTACCATCTCAGATATTATTAAGGTCTGGTCCCTATCCTCTCAGATATTATTAGGGCATGGTCCCTTCTTTCCATACAACCATACTTACTTTCCATATATTCATGCATATATAACAATATCTTCCAACTTACATACACATTCACATATCATACACTGAATATATTTAGTAAAAGTGTAATAACCTATCACATAAAGTATACACACAGCATTGAAAAACATAACAGATAAATGGGGCTAGAAACTCACCTGGATCGTGTTATGTTCGGAGCTAACAGTAATCCCCTTGATTAGTTGTGCATGGCTAAGTGCTATCATATATAGTTATTAATTAATTGAGTAACTGACTGATAGAACTAACTAAGTTTGCAACTTAGTTAATTAAACTTATTTGGTAAGCTAGGCTTGTTTGTTTAGTTAACTTAGTTAATTAAACTTATTTGGTAAGCTAGGCTTGTTTGTTTAGTTAAATTGATCTAACATGGTTACTTTGTTTAACGACGGTCTTTATTAAACTACTTCTATTCCTTACATTTAACATTCATACTCTTTAATTGTTCTGTTTATTTCTTTCATTTATTATATTTATTCCTTCTTTGATTATATATATATATATATATATATATATATATATATATATATATATATATATATATTCCGACTAACTTGTCATCTAAAAAGTTAACGGGACTTAACGGAGTTGACGAGATTGGTTAGTTTGGTTTATTTTGTTGGATAAGTTTTGAATAAATTAGGGAATAGGCCTAATCGGCTCATGTGCTTGGCTAGATCTGGCCTAACGGATTATATTAGTTTCTGGGCCCAATCGCATGGATCAAGCCCAATCGCATATCATAGCCCAATCCAGTTGCATGGCTCATTTATTCTTATAATCCAATCTAATTGCATTTTGTCCGGGCTTTTAATTCGCAAAAACAATGCAAATTCTAGGATTCGAACCCGGGTCCCTTCACTCCCATAAGAACATGTCAACCACTCTACGACAAAAACTTTATGTTAATCAATCCCGTTGATTTATTCTTATATACCTTTTCAGTTTTCCTTATCCTATTATTTTCATTATTAATATTATTACTATTGTTATTATAAGCTTGACGAGTTGCTGCCTCTATCGTATTATTATTATTTCTTCATTACACTTAACCAAGATCTAGCTCGTTTTGGATAAAGTTCGAACCTTTTTTATTTAAAGCCCGGTTTAGCTAGATCTAGATATACTAGACGAGCCAAACATAAATGTACAAACTTTTAGTTAAGTAGCGAACCTTAGACGAACCGGTTTGCAACTGAATCTTGGTATGTTTCTTGCTTGTTGCGATGCTCGAACACCAACAACTTCGGTTCCTCCTCAGATTTGGATCCGAAAAGGGAGTAGTATTTGTGTGTGTGTTTTGACTTTTGAGTGTATGCCGGAAAAAATGGAAAGTGGCTAGGGTTTTAGGGGTTTTAAGGTGTGTATAATCCCTAAAGCCCATAGACCTTATGCCTAAAACACTCATTAGTCCATATTTTATTCTAAGTCCACCCTCACGTAAGCCTACCATCCATTATATTTTTTCATTATTTAATTTAAGACAATTAAATGTACGCAATTAAATAACAAATTTTATTTAATTATTTCTTTCAAAAGCCGGATGCTACATTTCCTTTTATTTAATTAGATGGTCAGCCCAAAACATTGTGGAATGGGCTTAAAATGCGTAAGACTTAAAATGTTGAGGGTCCAAATTATCTTTTCAACACCGTTTTATTTATTTGTTGTTAACATCCAAACAAACGCACATTCAAAATGTATTCACAAATATATTAATATTTTATAAGCGTAATAGAATAATATCACTTGTTTATATAATTTAAATTAAAATTATAATAACGATGACAATATTAATAATAATATTTACTAATATCAAAAAATTCCGTTTGACCCGTTACTCGTTGGCCTCAAGTTTAGAAAAGGATACTCCAATATAGCCCGTTGACTCTTAAAATCTTTAACATACAAATACGTATCACTTGAGATGAATCTTGAACAAAAACTAGCTTTATAGTACTAAAAAGTGTAGTAAATATTAATATAAAAATATGTGTAATTTTGACTACTTCAAATATAAAATATATAGTCTAGAATGAGTTTCTATGGTTTTCACAACTCAATAAGGTTTTCATTATAACCAAACCTTACACACACACACACACTAGTTTGAGCCCACATGTTACTCAGGTTTATTTAGGTTTTTGTTTTTAATTGTTTTACTATTTTATATTTTGTAATGATTTGTTTTATTATTTAACATAGCTTTGTTTTGATTTAATATGAAAATATTAGTTTGTTACGTTAATTATATTTTTTTAAGTTTGGGCTCTTTCAATTGATATGTGTAGATTTTTATATTTTTAATGACGAACACTGACATGTTGGTTTTTTAAACTAACAAACATGAATACAAACATTTGTCTTAAGAAAAAAAGGCGTTTGATGTAGGTGACGGTGGTGGTTGATGCAGGAGAGGGCAGGCTGACGATGGTGGTTGGTAATCGGAAGTTGACCGGCGATCGAGAGGATAGACCGGTGATGGAGAATATGTAGAGATGAGAAATTAAATTAGGGTTTGATAATGAAAGTGTTTAAAAAATAAATGAGATGTTATAGCCCGTTTAAGAGCTATCCGGGTTTAGTGAGGAGACCCATGACCCACGAAAATTATTATTTGATGATCAAGGAGTTATTTCACAAATAAATGAGTGGTTGGCTATCCGGGTTTGGTGAGACTCATGACCCGCGAAAATTATTGTTCGATAATTAAAAGGATATTTGGCAAATAAATGCGATGTTATGGTTTAATGATTAATTTGGGTTAGGTGAGATCCATTACATGTGAAAATTGTTGTTTGATTATGAAAGAACTTTAGAAATAAACGAGATGTTATAACCCATATAAAGACTATCTAGGTTTGGTGAGATCCATACCTACAAATTCGGGTTAAACGCATGAGAAGCCTCAAATCACAAATTAAGCAGTCTGATAGCTTGAGAGGGGTGGGGAGCAACAATAGAGTGATACATAGTATTTTTTTTGTAGACACACACACACGCACACGCGCCCACACACACACACACACACACACACACACACACACACATATATATATATATATATATATGTGGATGGGATCTAGAGAGAGCTCCTCTTAAAGAGACAACTAAAGAACTAATAAAGAATTATTTTTAAATTTAAAAAAGAATATTTTGTGATTTTTATTTCCTTTCCTTCTAATAAGATAATATTGTTCTTAAAAAAATGTTGATGTAGTGCATATGTGCACTAATGCGTGTTGCATATATATAATAGTGTTTTATTGTATATAATACAACACAATGGCATTATCCAATACACACTATTGAATATATGCAAATACATGTAACGAAACAGGATCAAATACATTTTATTCTTAACATGAAAACAGTGAGAACCAATTTGCTGTTAATATTAGGTTTATTTTTATAGGTGTTTGCTGCTATTTCTTGTTCGTATTTGCTAATTTTTTATTATGAGACGTTATAAGTATATTTTGATTTATATTTTGTTGTTATTATTAGATTTTTTTCTTTTTTTTTTGTTATAAGTATTTGCTGTTATTATTCTGTTCTCGATTTTGATTCTTTTGTTATAATTTTTAGGCTTTTTTCTTTGTTATTATAAACCATTGTGTATGTAGATTGGTATTGTAGTTGGTATTATTTCTTATGTTCTCATTTTTTTATAAATTGGTATTATTTCCTACGTTCTCATGTTAAGATTAAAATGTACATGAGCCTTCCCCTGCATGTAACATCCTACTTTTATGAATAAATAATAAACGGCCGTTATTTAAGAAATTGTGTGTTATTATTGATTATGTTGAATAATAATAAGATGAGTGTGAGCTTGGATAATAAAAGGTAGAGTAAAGGATGGTTATGGGCCTTAAGGTCCATGGGCTTAGAGGTATATAAGAACCATTAAACCTCACTAACACCCTATAACCCTTATTTCTATCTTGCCTCCACACACTCAAAACACATACAAACACCCTTTTTCACATTTCGACCATATCTTAATCCAAACAAAAACAAGTTTGTGGTTAGATCTTCACCTAAACAGCAAGAAACGAAGCACTAATCCCCTATCTAATCAGATCTGACGCAAAACCAGATCCAATGAGGTACGCTTTAATTAAAAAGGTTAAGTGTTTGGGGTCGGCTTGCCATGAAACTCGGTAGGGTAGAAAATCGGGCTATAGCATGCAAAACAAAATTGTAAACTTGGTAGTGAACGAGTTGGTGCGTGAGATTTGGAATGAACGAGTAGGTTCTGACCATGTTATAGACGGAAATATGAAGTCGTTATGGCCTAGAACCCATTAAATTGGTAAAACGGATCAACAGGAAAGGTCACGGAAGAAAATAGCTGAAATAATGGAAAAATGAAGACAACGACGATTCGAATCACGAAATAGAGAATAATCGCATCATGCACTTATGCAATGCGATTGGTTGCATCTATGCGATGCGATGCGATTCGTTGAGCCATGCTATGCGGTTGGTTGCATCCATGCGATACGATTCATTGAGTTATGCGATGCGATTGGTTGCATCCATGCGATGCGATTCGTTGAGTCATGCGATGTGATTGGTTGCATCCATGCGATACGATTCGTTAAGCCATGCGATGCGATTGGTTTCATATGCGATCCGAATGGTTGTAAAATTTAACTCAACCCCAGCCAGGGGCTCTACCTCCTGGACCCCGCTAGGGGCTGCTGCCCCTAGACCTCGCTACAAGGGGCGCTGCCTACCGGACCCTCGTTCATTAAGGACTTCACTAACCTAGAAGTATGATTTGTTAGAAGTAGTTAATTGATACTTATAATTATACATAATTAGCCATGCACGGCTAAGGAAGGGTATCACAATTAACCCAGAAAGAAACCGACTTCAGGTGAGTTTCTAGCCCCATTTATCTGTTATGTTTTCGGGGCTGTGTGCACACTCCTATGTGATTAGTTAATACACTTCTCTTAAGTAGTAACTGTATGCCATATGAATGTTTATAAATGATACTTGATTGGTATAGAAAGAGTTAAGGGTAAGTACGAAGATGTATATAAGAATATATATATACATACATACATATATATATATATATATATATATATATATATGACTAATTGTACGTATGGTTGTATGGAAAAGAATGTATGTTTTGTACGGTTAAATGGTTAAGGGTTACAGACCTTAATAATATATGCGAAGGTTAAAGGGTTGCAGACCCTAATAATATATGTGAAGGTTAGGGCGAAAGGCTCTTTAAAACATAGAACAATTATGTATGTACTAAACAAAGAAAGTAAGTTAAAGTATTAAAGTACGAATGTATGAAAGTAAGAATGCATGTAAGTATGTTTGAATGAAAGGTAAGCAGGTTAAGTATGTAATATGTATCTTCGGATACATATATGTAAATGTGAATGTAATGTATGTTACCTGATTAACTAGAACTCACTCAGCGTAGCTAACTTTTAGTATACACGCAGGCAAATAGTTTAAAGGATCTGGCTTGAGGATGGAACATGGTAGGGATTGAGAGGCTGGCATCTTGAGAAGAAATGTTATGATATTTTTATGTTATGTTTAACACGAGTTAAATTCTGTTAAGACAAGATTTGATGATTTGTAATATATTGGTCGATGCTTTATGATTCCGCGAAAATTTTTAATTCACTCTGATATTTAGAACTGTGTTTATGAGTAAATCCAGCACCCAATGTAAGGCACTGGGATCGGGGCCTTACAATACAACACTAATAATTGTATGCAATACACACTATTGCATATACGTAATACAACACTAATGCACATATGCACTATATCAACTTTTTTTGTATATAATATAACACTATTTCATTAATACAATACAAAAAATTGATATATGCTATTCAACACTATTGCACATATAAAATTACACACTAGCTAGTGCACATGTGCAATAAAAAAGTTGATGTATTGCATATGTGCACTACAATATATATATATATATATATATATATATATATATATATCTTACACCATAATGACTATTATTGCCTCTTTACATATCTCTCTCTCTCTCTTATATCAAAATTATCCATCATAATCTCATACATATCTTCTCTAGATATCATAATCTCTGTCTATACCCATTTTTTTTCTATATCCATCTCTCTTTATCATCGATCTAGATCTACTTTCCTTTAACCACTACCGCTACCGTCCCGTGTTAATTGATGTCCACCACTGCTAGCTACCATTGTTTTATGGTTCCAACGACTGTACTTTGAGGCGTCAACCACCGCTAACGTCGTTTATAGATCTAGATCTAGTTTCCGTCAACTACCTCATCACTTTCGCTGCTCGCTCGTCAACCACCGCGTGCCGTTGGAGCTCGCTTTAGACCGGAAATTAATTTAAAGCATAATTAAATTAGATTCCTCTACTAGCAAATCAGAAAGTTTTCTTCATGTGGAATTTAGTTTAAAGCATAATTTTACTTGATTATATGCTTGAAAAAGAGTTTTAGGTGCGCATGTCTGTTGAAAAGGTCCCGTACGTTGGAAAATGAGTTTATGAATTTTATGTTTCTTAAGATGTTAATTGACCCGATCGTTAATGTTTGTTACATTTTGGGTCTGTTCATGGACCCACTCATTTACACGTGTTACATTTATTGCCTTAATAATTTATTTATTTAGGGGGTGTTTGTTTTTTCTTCAAACATCTTCAAGGGAGCTAATGTCTGCAGGCGCGCAGACATTACCCTTGAAGACTGTTTGTTTTTTTTCTTAAAACAGATCTGAAGTTATCTTCTTTCATCTTAAAAGAAAAGCAAGGAAATCATGCTTAAAACATCTTCACAAAAAAACCCTACTCTTCTCCCTTTGCAGCCACCCTCTCATCCACTGCTCCTACCACCGTCCGCCAACACCACCACCCACCGTACGCCACCACCACCGTCCACCACCCACCATCCATCACCACCACCGTCCACCACCCACCATCCATCACCACCACCGTCCGCCACCACCACCACCATCCATCACCGCCACCACCACCATCCATCACCCACCACCACCACCATCCATCACCGCCACCACCACCACCATCCATCACCGCCACCACCACCGTCCACCACCCACCATCCATCACCACCACCGTCCACCACCCACCATCCATCACCACCACCGTCCGCCACCACCACCACCATCCATCACCACCACCGTCCACCACCCACCATCCATCACCACCACCACCATCCATCACCGCCACCACCACCATCCATCACCCACCACCACCACCATCCATCACCACCACCGTCCACCACCAACCAAAACCATCCATCACCACCACCCATTGTCCACCACCACCATCCACCGCCACTACCCACCGTCCGCCGCCACTACCACCATCCACCACCACCACCTTCCACCACCCACCAAAACCAAATCGGCATGGAAAGCAAAGACTAAAAACTAGATGTAACTTGAATAAATGACTTCTATCTTGTGAGATAAGTTTGACAGTTATGCAGACAGTATCAGCTTATAAAAACAAACAGTCTTATATTTTCAGCTTGCAGATCTTCAGACCACATCTTCAGTTGCAGACATGAAAACAGATGAAATCAGCTTGCAGACAGTTTATGTCTGCAAAAACAAACAGCACCTTAGTTACATTTCGTACGATCTGAATCTTTTAATGGACCGGCTCATTTACATTTATTATGCTTATTTCGTTAATAATGTATTTACTTCTTACAATTTCGCTTTTGCAAGATTCATGTGCATTAATTAACCAGACGAGTTACATTTCTTACACTTATTGGTTGTTGTGAAGCATGCAAAATATATAAACATGTGTAAAACATGTATAACACGCTTGAATGTAAAGCATGTGAAAGATGCAAAACACTTCTGATTATATAATTTACCCAGACTAGTTACATTTCTTACATTTATTGGTTGTTGTAAAGCATGCCAAATATATAAACATGACACGCCTTAATGTAAAGCATGTAAAAGATGTAAGCGATGTAAAAAATGTAAAGCACGCCTGATTATATAATTTTACCAAGACCAGCTACATTTCTTACATTTATTGGTTGTTGTAAAGCATGCAAAATATGTAAACATATATAAAACATGTGAAATACACCTGAATGTAAAGCACGTAAGAGATGTAAACGATGTAAAACATGTCTGATTCTATAAAGGTGGAGAGAGAAAACCATGCACGCATTCAAATGCTGCTTTTTATTTTAACCATTTTCTACATATATACATATAGGGTCATGATTAGGAGTGAACTTCTTTTTATGAGAGAACTAGAGAACTAATAAGTAAATATTTTTAATTATTTTAAAAAAATATTTTTAATTTTTTTTCTTTCATTCTTCTTATATGTTGTTGTTATTCATCAGAAAAAAATTAAAATAAAAAAATAAAAAAACCTCGTTATATTGCACATATACAATACATCGACTTTTTTTTTATTACATATGTGCAATACTATGTGTTTTACATGTGCAAAAGTATTGAATAGCACATATATGCAATTGGTTGTATTATACATATATATATGGGAGATTTCAAATGAGAACCCCTTTGAGTTTTAAAAACTCAAAAGAACTCAGTGTAATGATTTTTTTTTTCGAATTTTTTTTACACATGCGTAATATATGTAGGTTACATAGACGTAAAAAAATTACAGAATTTTTTACGCACCGATTCGACTTTTTACACATGTGTAACGGACGTAAAAGTTAGTGTAATCAGTTACATCTTTATTCTCTCTCCTACTTTGACTTTTTTGCCAGATTTAATCTCAATCACATATTCCAATCCATTTAATTAAATGTGTGGCCTAGAATGGAGTTCTTAAAACTCAACATGGTTCTCAAAAAATCCCTCCCCTATATATATATGCAATAATGTTATATTATATGCAAAAAAAAAAAATCGATGTGGTGCATATATGCAATAGTGTGTATTGCGTACAAAAAACGGTGTTGTATTTACATATATTCAATAGTGTGTATTGTATAATGCAATTTTGTTGTATTATATGTAATAAAACACTATTGCATATATGTAATACACATTATTGCACATATGCACTACGTCAATAGTTTTTTTTTTTAAACAATATTAACTTATAAGAAGGATGAAAGAAAAAAAAATTACAAAATATTTTTAAAAAAAAAGTTAAATTTATTATTTATTAATTCTCTAGTGCTCTCTTTAAGAAGAGTTATCCCACCCCATATATATATATATATATATATATATATATATATATATATATATATATATATTTAGGATTAGGTTCATTTTAGAAGTGATTCTTATAACGAGAAGTATAAGAAGTGATCTCAACCATTAGATTATTAATCAATGGTTGAAACATTATTGTATTTATTGTAATTAATAAAATTTGAAAGACATTAAAATAAATATAAAAAGATTAGTTTAGGTAGAATAAAATAATTAATTATTTAATTTATCTCGTCTATCCCTAAATAAAAGCTCAAAACATAAATATCCAAAAAAGTTATGATTTGTAAATTACAATTTATTTATTTCATTATATGTTAGTGTAAGATCTAATTTTGTTCTTTTTTCACAAATAAACAACTTTTAATTTATAAGATTTAAGCAAAATAGTATCTTCATCATTGATTACTCTTTTGAAAAAAAAATAATTTGAATATTTTTAAGACGGAAAAAATGTGTACGAAGAAATTGAAAATGTGTAGCAAAAAAAATAATATGTGTATGAGAAAATTAAAGATGTGTAGGAAAAATTTGAAGATGTGTAAGAAGAAATTAAATATGCGTAGGAAAAAATTGAAAATATGTAGGACGAAAAAAAAGTGTACGACGAATGTAGATGTGTAAGAAAAAAATATGTTGTGTATGAGAAAATTAAATATGCGTAGGACAAAATTAAGATGTGTATGAGAAAATTAATGTTGTGTAGGAAGAAATTGAATATGCGTAGATAATAATTGACGATAATGTAGCTGTGTAGGAAAACAATATGTTGTGTATGAGAAAATAAAATATGCATAGGAAAAAAAATTAAGATGTGTATGAGAAAATTAATGATGTGTAGAAAGAAATTAAATATGCGTAGAAAACAATTGAAGATATGTAGGACGAAAAGCATAGGTACGAAGATATTGAAAATATGTAGGAAAAAAAATTAAGACGTATATGAAAAAATTAAAGATATGTATGAAAATTTTGAAGAGGTGTAGGAAAAAATTATAGTTGTGTAGGGTGAACTCAAGAGATAAGGTAAAAAAGATAAATTTATTGTATTATGGATTTATTAATTTTTTAAATATTTTAGTTATTGTGAATAGATTAATATATTAGTAGAGATGTAACTCATGTGGTTTAATTATATATATTAGTTAGAGAGAGAATACATTTGTATTACTTTAATACCCTTTTCATATATTTTTAATGATGGAAGATTGAAAATTAGATGAGCGGCCCAGGTTAACTTCTCGCACTTCTCACTGTAACTTGACTTCTCGCATTAACCATCCCCTATATATATATATATATATATATGGGTGGGATCTCGTCTTAAAGAAAAAACTTAAAAACTCTTAAAAAACTATTTTTAACTTTTTTTAAAAATTTTTTCGTGGTTTCTTTTTTTTTTCATTATTTTTATATGTTGTTGTTGGTTCCAAAAAAACAAAAAAAAAACCCTTGTCGGTAACCTCGTCGGTGTAATGCACATGTGTAATAGTGTGTATTGCATATATGCAAAAGTGTTTGTATTGCTTAGAATACAACACTATTGCACATATTTGATACACACTATTGTATATATTCAATATATGACTAATACGCACATCAAATACACATTAGCACGTATGTGTAGTACAACATAAACGCACATGTGCACTAAATCAAATTTTATTTTATTATTATTTTTTCCATATTATACAACACTATTACACATATACAATACACAAATATTGAATATATGCAATTTAACACTATTAATCTTAAAAATACATAGTAATACACATGTGTAATACAACGGTATCGTACAGTAATACGTATGTGCATTACAGCGGGTTTTTTTTAATATTTTCTTTTTTTTTTCGAGCAAAGGGTAAGAAAATATAAGAATAATGGCAAAAAACAGAAATTTGAAAATATTTTTTTATTTTTAATTAAAAATAATTCTTTAGGAGTTTTGTTTTCTCTTGATCATCTCCCTATATATATATATATATATATATATATAAACGAAAGCATTTAAAAGCTCTCTGGTTGCTCCCTAAGTTCTCTCAAGCCAGATTGCTTTGTAAATGGAGGTTTCTCATGCATTTGACCCGAATTAACAGGTATGGGTCTCACCAAACCCAGATAACTCTTAAACGGGTTATAATATCTCATTAAATTAAAAATTAATCTTACCAAATATTTTATGTGAAAGTCCTATAAAATAGGGATATACTAAAAATTAATATCTCGATTAAAAAAAAGATTGTTATTTATAATTAAGAAATAATTTTATAGTAAAAAAAATAAGCGGATCATGGGTCACCAAATCCAGATAGTTTTTAAACGGGTTATAACATATCATTTATTTGTAAAACCCTTTCATTATCAAACCCTAATGGGGTGTTTGGGATTCCTTATTTTTTTCCTTCTTGTAACTTATTAAGTTTTATAAGTTAAAAAGGTGTTGGATAATGTGACTTCTTTAAGTTTTTAAGGAAGGAAAAAAGAGGTTTTGATGTTTGGAGGGAGTAACTTATCAAAAACAACTTATATAAGTTAAAAGGAGGTTCAAATAAGGAATCCTAAACATGACCTAAGTATATTATTAACTTTCTTAAAATAAAGAAATTTAAAAATCCAAAATATAAATATTAAAAAACAAAAAATGTAAAACAACTCCCGTATATATATATATATATATATATATGGTGAGGTCAAATGAAAAGTACTCTTAAAAGAAAAACTTAAAAACTCATAAGGAACTATTATTAACCTTTTTTTTAATACTTTCATGTATTTTCTTTTTTTTTCCTATTATTTTTATACGTTGATATTGTTCAAAAAAGAAAAAAAAAACCCTCGTCGGTTTAGTGCATACATGCAATTATGTGTATTGTATATATGCAAGAGTGTTGTACTGCATAACATACAACACCATTACACATATTTGATATACACTATCGTATATATACAATATAAGACTAATGTGCACATAGAATACACATTAGTACGTATGTGTAATATAACACCAATGTACATGTGCACTACATCGACTTGTATTATTTTTTATATGTATATTTTTGCATATAATACAACATTACTACAGATATACAGTACAAAAATATTGAATATATGCAATTAAACCATATTGAACATAAAAATACACATTATTATACAAGTGTAATACAACAGTATCACATAGTAATACGTATGTGCATTACAACGTATTTTTTTTATTTTTTCCCGGTAAAGAGTAACAAAATATAAGAAGAACGGAAGAAACGAAAAATTGAAAATACATTTTTATTTTTAATTAAAAATAATTCTTTAGAAGGTTTTAGTTTTCTCTTGATCCTCTTCATATATATATATATATATATATATAGGTAAGGATCTTAAAAGAACCTTTTCCAAAATGAGAACCATTTTAGACAACTAAAAAAACCTTTAAAAATATTTAAAAAATTATAAAACAAAAAGAGAGAAAATTTTAAAAAAGTAAAAAACCAAAATTCTTATATTTCATTCCGGTTTCATAAAAAAAACAAAACAAAAAAAAATTAATTCGTATTTTACCTATACACATGTGTATAATTTCATTTAATCTCTAGTTACGTAATGTACACATATACACAATATCATTTACCTTAAATTATACATATATGTATAAAAAACATGTATGTACATATTTGTACATATTATACATCTTATCTTACTAATATATTAAAGCAAAACCATGTGTCCACATGGCATTCATCTAGGTTGTCCACATAGGATGTCACATAAACAATTACCTTTTATATCTTATGCATCTCATTAATATTTAAATTAAATTCTAAATTCACAAACTATTATACATAACACGGGGACCCGTTTCTATTTTGTATAACCCATGACCCGAATGTAACATTCGTTATTTTTCAAGCCCGAAAACCCGACCCATTTTGAATTTTCAGTTTTTGTTTATAAAGAATATATATATAAATATATATTCTCAAGTTTCATTTCGATGTATTATCATTTATAATTATCATTTTCGGTTTTTGTTTTATTCAACATGTATTTTTTTTCAATTTTACATAATAGTAACCAAGTTTCAAAAATGTTCCAATTAAGTCACTCAAGTTTAAAAAGTCAAGTTTAAAAAGTGTTCCCGTAACTTTCATATTATATTAAATTAAAGATTTTGATATGTTTTTTTAGCATTTTTCTTTTTTGTTTTACATAGTAATTTTTTATTATTTTTTTTATGTTGACGCTGAGTGGTGACACAAATTTATTTTTTATTTTTACTATAATTAACATTTTTCAAATTTTAAATTAAATGACATACATTGCAAATCCTGACTCCCACATCTTATCTTCCAATGCTTTCTTGACATACAAAAAAATCGGTGAGGTTCGATTTGAAAATTTAGTGACCCAATTTGGAGAAATTATGCATTAGTGACGTAATAAAAACACTTTTGAATTTTGGTTATTATTCTATGATTTTTTCTTTTTTTTCTATAATTTTTTATCAATTCAACTATATAAAATATATCTTTATATTTATTTATCGAATTCTTTCAAACTTTTCATATTGTGTAGTTGTTTTCATTATAAAATTTAACCAGCATGTGTTATATATGAGTATCTAACATACTATCATATGTAAAAAATTTTTTAGAGATTTATGTTAGCTTAATCATGCAATTTTTTCTGTCTTCAATAATTTTTAATTTATTAAACTTCATAATACATTTTTATATTTTATCAAACCCGTGTATCACATGGGCTATTAACCTAGTATAAGTATAATTTAGCTAAACCGAGATTTTTGTTTATGAAAACGGGATGATAAATAAGAATTTTAGTTTTTTACTTTTTTTTTTATTTTTGTGTTTTTTTTGCTTTATGATTTTTTTTTATTTTTAGGTTTTTGGTGTTCCAAAATGGTATTAGTCCATTCAGATAGTGAGCTTAAACATGTCGTGCTTAGCTTGCATGTTTTGAGTGTGTCGAAGTTAATTAAGGTTGATGTTCTGACACAAAAAACGATAAGTCACACTGGGTTCAACAATTCAATCTGTAAACATCAACGAGAAGGTAACCCCTAAACAAATAACACCTCTTATAAAACTGAAGATGGGTCTAGTTAGGGGGTGTTTGGGATTGCTTATTTTCATCAACTTATAACTTATTAACTTTTTGAAAAGTAATAAGATATTATGTTGTAAGAGGAAAAGTTCAACAAGTTACACTTTTGTAACTTATTAACTTAATAAAAAATTATAAGGAGGTAAAATAAGTAATCCCAAACACCCCCTTAGTTGTTACACATAAAATAAAATATTCTATTGCAGCTCATTTTTAATTCATATTTTAAGTTCAACACTTATCATTAAAGATAAGGGGATTATAAAGGCACACGTAAACACATAAGAAAGAAAAAGCCTTGAAAAAAATGGAATAAAACTAAAACGCTAAAATGAGGGATGAACCTTCTACCTTGTGATTAACAGCCACACGCTCAAATCAACTTAAATGGCTAGCATTTTCTAATTTCCTAAATAATATTTGCTGATATGGGCTTCAGTTTGGTGGGTCATGACGCCTATCATAAACAATTGTTGTTGGTAGTCAAGACATCAGTGACAAAACCACAGTCCACAAAGTTTTCCTTTTTATAAAAGGTAGTTTATGATTTTTTTTTAATTTTATATATAGAAGGGAAATCAAGTGTAATACCATGATCATCACTTATATTTGTAGTAACTTAGAAATTTAAACTTCTATTTGAAAAACTTCATCAGTTTTTATTTTTTATTTTAAATGGGACATGCTAAATACCAAATCAATTCTAATTAGAGAATTCAGAATTGTATAAGAAATTGTAGGCAATACATGAAAGATAATCAGATTGAATGGGAGATAAAAATAAAGGTGGTTAAAAACGTCTTATTCTCCGAATTTAAAGTAAACATATATTCTTTCTACGGTTTTCATAATTCTATAATATTGGCTATGTATTAAACATACACCAGTCTAGACAATGAATTTGTTTCAAATTTGTTCATCACCACTTTCTTATTGAATTTGAATTTGAATTTAATTAATTATTTCTTTATTTTTAATTTTGTGAGGGAATTTCATAAAAGGAATTATAAGTTTTTTTTTTCTTTTTTAGGTAATAAAATAATTTTGTGAGAAGTCTATGAACCCACATGTTTGGGTCACTATACTCATCAACCATGATAGAGTCGAAGGTTGGATGACCTTGTGTGTACAATAAATTAAGTGGGCCATTAACTAACGGAATGAGAGGATGCACACTAAATGCACCCACAACTACTTCATTTTTTTTTTCTTAATTTTTTTAATACGACTTTTTTTTTTTAAATTATTTTGGAGACTTGAAACTAAGACCTTCTATTTCTTTGGCATTTTAAAAACTTTAGACTTTATCAATCAACCATCAACTTCAATAGTAAACCAGATGGTTAATTTTGTGTTATGAACTCACTAAGAAGAATTACTATTCATTTTATCTAACAAGCATACGTTAAGGTGATTGAATATTTACCTAATATGCACTTAATTTATTATATCCCATGTAAGAACTTAAGTATCATGAATCATTCAATTTTAGAATCCTCTTATATGATATCTAATAATATACTATAGTATTTCTTGATTAGCACACTAGTAAATATTAGTAGAAATAGTTAAATCCATTTTAAGAGAGATAATTTCATCCATCTCAAATCCTAGCTTCATATGTAACATAGTCGACCTATAATTGAACAATGCATTGGTTGCAGTGGCGAAGCTTAGCTTCGTCACGAGATGAACGAAGTCACAGACACAAAAATTTTCAGGTCGACGATTTGGTTCGTATCGGTGATTCGGTTCGGGTCGGATCAAACAATATGATATCTATATATCTATTTTTTTCATTCATTCGAACGATTATTGTTACAATAAAAATAAGAAAAAAAACTAGATAATTTTTTAACCAACAAAGACCTAAAATATTTATAATAATGTGAGGGGAATTGTGAGTACCTAGAAGAAGAATTACAAAGCAGCTCGACAACCTTTAACATCTTTGAATTCCTCAATTATGGATTCTGAATCAAATGTTTGGGCAATTTGTTTTTCTAAGTAACCACAAAGCTATTCGTGAGATACTCTTCTAACATCTTACCTAATTAAGAAGATTTAATAGGATGAGTTAAACTAAAATTTCACCATACAATACCAATTACAAGCTTAGTTGATCAATTTCCCAAAATCCCCAATTCCCCAATTACAAACCCTAATTTTATAAGCTTGAACATTAATCAATATAAATGCAATACAATGTTTAACACAACACACAGACGAATTATTACCTTGCTGATAGGGCTGAGCAACGGGCGGGTGGACGGCAATGGCTGGTAGTCTCCAGTGGGAACAGGGGCGCAAGTGAGGTGAAGTAGCAGGTTTATTAGTTTTCAAAATCCAAACTCTAATCAATCCCCGTTTTTTGTATGTTGTTGTTTAAACAAGTTTTTATTTTTACAAATAGCCCCCTCCAATTTTCATTTTTATAAAAACAAAGCTTTTTACTATTTGACTATTTTTTGGTAATTTTTGTTTATAAAAACTACAAGGCTTTTTAAAAAAAATCAAACGATGGGATATTATATATATAAAAAAATCAATGGTGACTGTAGCTTTTTGGAAAAATACCTCGGGTTGATCGTGCTTAATACCTATAAAAATTTTCAGAAAAAATAACGAAATTTACTTTATTAACCGTAAAAACAACAGCGACCGGGGCTACCCGGGTCCCCAAAGAGCTACGCCCCTGATTGGTTATGCACCTTCAACATGTGATCTTTTAGAACGTTATTGATAGACATATACAGCTGTACCTAATACATTAGAATGCAAAATATCAACGTATTAATATTTGTATTTAGCAGTTGATGTATTAATATTTATATATAGCGTTTTGGACTTGGCGAGTTGAATGTTGTATGTTTAATGTAGGATAATTTAAGTTTATGAATTGTGTATTTTGGATTTGATTTTGGTGTTTTAGAATTAGATGAAAAATAAGTTAAGTAGGAAATAGTGAAAATGCAGTTAAATTCTGGTAACCCTATAATGACGACAAGTCATCGGTAAATATAATGTTATAAAATAATTTTAAATTCTATACCGACAACATATATGGGTATATTTATAATATTAAAATAATTGTTACCTTATACCGACAACATGTCGTTGGTATCGATTTTAACATTATTTTATTCATTTAACTATACCGACCACATTTTGTCTGTAAAGAATCGAAAAATATTTTTCTTCATTTAACTATGCCGGAGACATGTTGTTTGGACATGCTTTTAATTTATTTTTTTAAATTATTTATCTTTTTATAAAAGAATAAATAGTTTTCTTATAAATGTTTTTTTTGTAATAGTTATCCTGACGACATGTCGTGGGAAAAGATTTTAAATTTTTCATCGGGTTGAAGAATACCGACAACACTTTTTCTTAGTGGCGATGCTTGTGCTTCGTCACGACGGTGACAGAAGTCACGGACTCAAAAATTCTCAGGTCGACGATTCGGTTCATGTCAGTGGCTCGGTTCAGGTCGGATCAAGCAAGACATCTATATATCTAATTTTTTTTTATTCATTCGAAAATGACTGTTCTTACAGTAAAAAAAACTAGACCTAAACTAATTAATAATAATGCGAGAGCCGAGAGGAGGGGTGAGTATCTTAGAAGAAGAATTACAAAGCAGCTTGACGACCTTTAACAATTACAAAGCAGCTCATCATTTTTTTTAAAAAAAGAATAAATTGTATCATGCATATTCATGATTTACCTAATTAAAAAGATTCAAGTGGTTAATGTTGATAACACATTATTGCATTACTAAGTATTGTTGTTACCGATGAAGAACAACTTCACACAAGTGAAGTTGCTGACACTAAAGAAAAGTGCCTATAAAACTGTTTATGGAATAAAGAGTTTAGTATTTTCTCCGTTGCTATGTGGTTACTGTTGATACATGATTCGACGTCTCGGTCTTTATAATGTATTATTATATTAGTTTAATGTATCAACGGCATTTTGATAATTAACGTAAACTGCTCATTCGCCTATATGTAAGGGACATTCGTTATCCCATAACGAATGTATCCATTCGTGTAATGTAAATCACATTCGTTATCCTGATATAAAGAATGAAGGCTATTCGTATAAATGTAATAGGGACGAATGACTGTAGGTCATTCGTATCATTTAATGTAACGAATGAACTCATCCTCTATAAATAGCCATGTACATTATTCTTAACATAATGAGAATACCTGATTTATGAACTAGTACTCTTACTCTGTCTAATTCTCTCCATAACCTAATCATATTCATTCGTGTTCATCCTAATCGTAATCGTTTAATCGTATACACTCGAATCACATGTCGTAATCACATGAACTAGATCCGTAAGGCTCTGTTGAGTATTTCAATTGGTATCAGAGCCAAGGGATTCAGAACTATATGTGATTCGTTTGTTAACCGTGTTTATTTAGTGTTAATTGAATCAATTAATAGTATACTAGAACAGAGTGACTGCAATTGACTCTTTGAAACATCGATTTAAACTTAATTGAATGAACCAATGGCTTCAGATTGATGTCGATTGATTGTTTTTGATGATTTGCATAGTTAATTAAAGGATTAATTGTTTTGGATTTAAGGTTTGGATTGGAATTGAGTTTATGGTGGGAATGTACTAAGTTTGAATAGAGGAATTGGTTTGGATTTGGTATTGATTGAGGTTTGGATTGAATTCGGATGTGTTCGTAATTGAATTCCGAGTGGATTAGAGTTAGGATTGTGTTGTTTTGATAAGATTTGGTTTAAGTTTGAAATTCTGGATAAGTTTGAATGAGGATGAATGCTCTTTCGTGTGGTTGAGTGGTCATTCGTTAGGCGTTATTCGTTAATCAGTTGTAACAGATTCTTGCCAGCTATCAGGCGGTTATAACTGATCATTCATTGTACTCATTCGTTATTAGAAAACCATTCGTCAATCTATTCATTATCACATTCGTCAACATTAACCCATTCGTTAACAGAACTCATTCGTCATTTTCATTTGTCATTCGTCAAGCTCATTCGTTTCAATCATTCATCATTCGTGATTCTGTCATTCGTGTCATTATTGAGTCATTTGTGTTAATAGTAACAATGTCTCATTCGTGTGTCTTTCGTTTAAACAATAAATCACTCTTTCATTAAAGTATCTTGTTCATTCGTGTCTCATTTGGTGATAAATTTAAATTTTGTCAAAATCAGTCCTCATATTTACAAAAGTTGACAAATATGGCTTCTCCGACTTCGTACCATGTGTTAGCTTCACAGAATGCGTTAATGCAGCAAATTCTTATTATGGATAAGGAAATTAGGTCTCACAACAAGTGTCTAAAGCTGCTTAACTGTCTGACTTTGCTAGATAGGAACCGAAATTTACGGCACATTTGGGATCTCTTCATCCTGAATGTGTTCATCATTCGGATGTTGTATACTTACCACCGTAAGTTGGAAGCGCAACTACTGGATATTCTGAGATGTTATTCAGTATGTATGAGACTGACGAGAGAAAAGAGATGGACAACGAGACAAAAGCTTATTCAACATTGATAATGGCTTTACCTGAAAACATCTTCCATCAGTTCAGTCACATCAAGCCCTGTGCGACTCTATTTGCCCAATTAAAGACAAGAAGCTTGGGTAATACGTTGGAGAGCAAAAATCGATGGTGAAGTTTCAATTCCGAAACTTTACATTGCTAAAAAACGAGACTGTGGAGGAGATGATTAGTAGGTTTTGTCACTTGATTGCTGAGATTCCAACGTTAAGTTATAGCCGAACGAGGTGGAAAGATAGATACTTTGAAAAACGCATTGCCTGCAACGTATTCCACATTCTTTCTTGTATTAAAGGAAAATGGCTATTTCAGGAATGAAAACCTCACCGCTGAAGAGTTTATTAACAAACTCGAGGAGCGTGAGTACGATATGAAGTGTCAAACTTCATTGAAGGATAGAAAGAATCCCACTCTATACGGTGGAGCGCTACCTGCGAACAGCAATGGTAGTTTTGTCCTGATTACAGCTTTATTTTCTCAGAGTTCTACTGATGGGAATCCAAGCAGTAATCAGCCTCCTAACATATGCCTTTTGGCTTCAGGATCTACCACTGGATCAAGTCTGTCAAGTTCACCCCCGAACGTAAACATGAAAGAGGCCGAATAACAATTCTCTTTCATGTGTGCGTTTATGACCTCATATGAACAATTTGTGGGCAGTAAAATAGCCACGAGTGAACTCACTGATGAGGACTATGATCAAATCAATCCAGAAGATCTTGAACTCATGGATTTGAAATGGAATACGACCATGATCTTACGTAGGGTAAAGCGGTTCATGCAACGAATAGGAAAGGATCTACCCACTCTTAACAAATGGGTAGGATTCGATAAATTAAAGGTGAAATGCTACAATTGTCAAGAATTCGGCGAGTTCTCTAAATAGTGTGACAATTTGAAGAAAGAATATACCGGTCCTCGTAATACTGATAGGAACTTAGGCAAAAGATCAAACGTGCCTAAGAAGAAAACAAAGACTGATGGTGTTAGTACATGAAATGTGACAAGTGCTGGGAGTTAAACCGACGAGTCGCTTTTACGATGCAAAAGATAACGAATGAGATAAAGAATTAAGGCATGCATGATTAACGAATGAAAAGACAAGCTCATGTCTAGCGAATGTGCACATCAAGTCAACATAACGAATGGGAATGAGCTTAAGATGAACGAATGGGAATGAGCTTAAGATGAACGAATGGGAGCATGCATATGACACGAATGAGATGATTAAATGGGCTAACGAATGGGCAGTTAGCAATTAACGAATGTGAGCTTCAGTATATATATGTTTAGTTAGTTAGTTACACATAGCTAGAACTGCTCATTTCCTTACGAGATACATATTGTACCGAAACTCTGCCGAAATTTATATACGAGCTTCAACAAGTTAATATTTACATCTTGTGTACGTGCTCGGTCGTTTTCATTCATCGATTAGTACCGAAACGCACAGAAACATTCACCATGCATTTTCGGTTTCGTAGATCAATATCGAGTTCATCGATCCTCATCTGGAAAAACAAGTGGTATCAGAGCTTTCGGTGCTCGATTCTACGTCTAATCGCTGAATCTCGTGTTAAACCGTTGCTTTTAACGTGTTCGATTTTGATTCCGTGTATTCGTGTTCTTCGGATTAATTTTTGGTTGAATCGGATCAAAATCGGTTGATATTTTACGTATTTGATTGCTTAGGATTCACACACGGTCGATTTCATGGCTGAATTGATGATCAATTTGAGGTTTGGTGAAGGTTTTGAAAATTCCGGTGAACTTCCGGCCTAGAAACCGTTTTTCCGGTGGCCTAACCACTTTTTCCGGTCTCCTGTAACAGATTTTTCCAGCGTACGTGTATTGTGTATCATGTGTTCACTTGTTCACTGTTAATCAATTTTGATTAATTTGTTCACGAGTTCAGGTTATTCACTCAAAGTCGTAGCCGTTGTGTTCCGTTTCTCTAAATTTTCCGGCCAGCAAGAACTAGCTTTTCAGATCAGTTTTGGTCATTATTGTTGCTGATTCCACGATGTGTTTCAATTCGTAATTCAATTTCATTTGGTTATTGATTCAGTCGTTCCGTGAATTCAGATTATGAACCGTTTTGATTCCATGCTATTCCTATCCTCATTTCGTCATCGATATTCAAGTTATTGAGATCACGATTTATGTTTCGGTGTTGTGTTTAGCTCATACTGTTCAGAATTTAGTTCCTATTCGCTTTCGTGCTGTTCCAATTCGCGTTTCGGTGTTTATTTTGGTGTTATTTGCATTCTGTTCGTGTAATTCGAGTTCGCGTTTGGTATTCGATGTTGTTTATGGTTCAGATTTGAGTTTGATTCCGCATTCGCGCGTTTATTTCAGATCATGCATTGAATTGTGTGATAATTCGCTGCATACAAAACACGGACAAAAGTTGTTTTTAAATCAGGGGCAAATTTGGAAAAGTATATTCGTGAGGGCATTTTCGTCCAAAATATTTGCTGTCCGCTGATAAACGAACTGTTTTAAGTGCTCAAACGGTCCAAAACTCACTGTTTACGTGCTGAATTTGGCTGATTCGTTGCTGAAAACGTGCTGATTCGTGCTGAAATGAGCAATTTTAAGTGCTGAAACGTGTTTTAAACAAGCTGAAATACACTGTTTTGTTGCTGTAACGTGCTGAAACGCACCGTTAACTTGCTGAAAGTTGCTGATTTGCTGTCAAAACGAGCTGATATTTGCTGATTTGCTGTTAAAACATGCTGAAAACGCACTAAAGTTGCTGTTTAACGTGCTGAACTACTGAAAACGTGCCGTTTTTAGTGCTGAAATTTGCTGAACTACTGTTAGTGAGCTGCGGTTTGCTATTAACGTGATAATCTTTGAGTTCGGAATTTGTTTAGAGCTTAACGAACGTCTTTTGATCAAACTTTTCAACGGGTTAAAGTTTGATTCGGTCAAAGACGCTATTACAAGTTCGGATCAAGGAAAATATTCGATTCTCGCTTCGGTGTTCAGTTCGTTGTTTGTTAAACTCCAAGATGACAAATTATTATGAGATTGGTCCTCATACTAAGTGCCCGAAGCTTTTTAGATTGGATGATTTTTCCAAATGGGAACCGAGATTTAAAGCTCACTTGGGTTCTCTTCATCCAGAGTGTGTTCGCAATTTGAAGTATGTTTATATAGATCCAACTGTTGGCAGTGATACTACAGGAATTACTGAAAAGGAGATCAAGTTTTATGATATTGATGAGAAGAAGAATCTTGAAAATGAGACGAAGGCATACTCCACTCTTACTATGGCATTATCTGAAAACATCTTTCATCAGTTTAACCGTATCAAAAAGTGTGCTACTCTGTTTGCTCAACTAAAGGCAGCAAGTTTGGGAAACACACTTGAAAGCAAGAAAACAATGTTGAAGTTTCGATTCAGAAACTTTACACACCAAAAAAATGAGACTGTGGAAGAAATGCTGAATCGGTTTTGTCAGTTGATTGCCGAAATGTCCAATGTGAAAATGGAGCCGAGTGAATGTGATCAAATTGACAGATTAAAAAATGCATTACCTCCTTTCTACTCGACTTACTTTATGGGTCTCACAGATAATGGGTATTTCAAAACGTCAAATTTCAAATGTATAGATTTTGTTGAAAAATTGAGGAAGCGTGTACTAGAATGTCAAAGCTCATCTAAAGCTAATCAAGAGCCTTCATTATGTGATGAATTTTCATCAGTGGAATATTTTGAATTTGAAGTTGATGAAGGATGGTTAATGGATTTGAAGAAAGCTCATGTTGATGATGGTTGGTCTATGCTTGCAGATGTGATATCCAAGACCACTTCATCAATGAATGTTGATAAAGATCCAAATGCGATGGAAATTATCAGGCCTACCCAGGTGAATCTTCCTGATAATCTTTATGAATCTTATGATTTCGTGCCAACGTCACCTGAGGTATCTTCTAAACCATCTGATTCGTTCGTTTGTGAAACTTGTGCTAATAATGTAAATTCATCTATTGTTGATGAACCTCAGAAAATTGATTGTTCTCAATGTGGTGAATACAAGTCTAAACTTGAATCAATTTGTCACCACAATGAGCAATTAGTTTTTGATTTAACATGTATTCGTGATAACTATCGACAAGTGGCTGGAAATAATCAAAAATCTAAAGATAAGATTGATGCCTTGTTGATTAGTAATTATGACTTGAAAGCAGAGGTTGGATGTAAATTAAAAATCATCGAAATGCAGTTTCAAAAGATTTTGGAATTGAGAACCAAAATAACTGAGCTTGAAAATGAGGTGATGGAGTTAAAGAATAAACTTGATAAATTTAGAAATTCATCTTTTCTACTCAATAAAATCATTGAAGTTAATAGCAATCACCAAAAGGGTGGTAAAGCTGGTTTAGGGTTTGTTGAAATCCCTCCTCTTTTTAAACATGATTATACCATGCGACCAGACACGGTAGATCTAAAAGAAGTGGACATTGACTATCCACTGACAGCAGATCCTTCTGTGACTGTTAGTAAGGTTAATATAATCAATGAGGAGAAAGTTAAACCAGTTGATCCAAAAACGGCTGTTAAGAAAGGAACAACGTGTTTAACTCCAAAATCTCATATTCAAAGCAATCTAGTTTTCTGTCAGACTAATGATGATATTCTTGTTGAAGATGTGGTTGAATCAGTGGTG
This sequence comes from Bidens hawaiensis, assembly GCF_021521415.1. NCBI lineage: Eukaryota > Viridiplantae > Streptophyta > Magnoliopsida > Asterales > Asteraceae > Bidens > Bidens hawaiensis. Next base: position 36,742 of record NW_027499282.1, read on the forward strand.
ATTCACAAAAATGAAAACATACCTGTTGAAAATCATATTCTTTGTGATCCACAAACTTCTGAGAAATCAAAAACTGGTAAACCAAAATTGGTTGGTACACCAAAGACATGTGAAAAGAAAGTTGTTTCTGAAAAGTTATCAAAATCATTTTCAAAACCAAGTGTTAATGGTAAAAACTGGAAAGTTTACAAGTTAAAATTTGTTGACAAGATGTTTGCTGATGAGCTCTTTCCAATAACTTTTGTTAAACCTAAGAGTGTTGAATATGTTTATGATTGTGATCATTCGGTTTCTCTTAATCGTGATGCATCGGTGATGCCTATTGGGGAAATGAAAAAGAGAAAATCAAAACCCCAAAAGGAATCCAAACAAGTGTTGTTTCAACAAAACAAATTTGTCAAATCTACTGGTTCTGATGTATTGGAAAATTTTGCAAAGTGTTCAAATCTTGAATTTTTCCAAAAGAAGAAAAGTGCGAAAATTCAACCCTCCGTGTCTAAGCTTGTAATAGAATCATCTTCGACGTGGGTTGAATTGAGAAAATGTTTTTATTGTAATGTTAAAGGACATTTAATTGTTGATTGTCCTTACAGGAGAAAACTCAAATTGCCTGATGCGGTTAACAAGGTTTCATTAACTTTTGGACAATTTGAGACACTTGAACGAAAAGCTAAACAACAAAGAGTTTATTTTAATTCATTGTTAAAATCTCTGAAACGTCTCACAGTTCTGATAATGTAAAATTTCTGAGACAACAAGCTGATAAACCGTTACCAGCTTGGAAACCGAAGATTCCATCAGCCGTTGCTGACAATGTTGAGGATACTGGCCGTCCTAAGACTATGGTCCGGGTTCCAATTTCTCATTAAATTATCTAGTTTTTGTGCAGGGATATCCAAGAAGATCTATCAACGTCATATGGATTGTTGCTAAATCAAATTTGTTGATAGTGGATTATCTCGTCACATGATGGGTGTTTTTGTTTAGTTTGATTTGATTGTTATTTGCAAAGATTTAAAATTCATAAAATTTTCAATCGGCAAACTTGTTCACCATTCATTTTTTAAAATGCAAGATTTCTTTTTGGTGAACAAGATTTTCAAAAAAGTTATCCATGTTGGAAGATCATTTTTTATTTTTTGTTATTTTTCTGCATTTTGTTATTGTTTATATTTTTAGTGTAAGGCCCTGAACCCCGGGAACCCCATAGTTGGTAATCATTCAAAACACTTGTAAAAATAATTAAACTTAAAAACAATTCTTTTCATTAAAATAAACATCATAGAGTATAATTCAGCGGAAAACGTGAATAAGTAAATGAGTTCCCAAAACCCGAGAATTTTGCTCAAAATCAACATAATTATCTTTAAATAAAAACTTTTAAAAATAAATGTTTAATAATAAATCTTCAATTCCCGTATGCCCTTCACCGTCCAAGTAGCTTCGTGCACGTCCAAGCGATAAAGCATCCTCTTCCTAACCTGAAACTCACACTAACATGCACACAAAGTCAGCTTAAGCTGAGTGAGTTTAAGTTTTAAATAAGTAACAAAAGTCTAAATAATCATTCCAACGGTTTTTAAAACTGCAAACACAGTTACATCAGTTAGGTCATCCCATTTAATAAATAATCATCCTTACGTATGAACATCTCTATACGTACATTCCTATATATATATATATATATATATATATAACATTCAATAATAACATTCAGGGCCGAGAAAATGTACAACCCAAACACGTAACATTCAGCGCATGGAAACACAAAGTAGGCATACGCAACATTCAGTAGTCGAGACGACTACAACATTCGCCAAATATTGGCCATTCTAATATAAATATATATATATACATACACACATTCATTAACATTCCAGGGCCTACCAATACTAGCAAGCCTATGTAAAATCGTTTAAAACATCTCATCAAGCAAAATCGCTTAGGTGTGCATGCTAGCCCAAAACTTAAAAAGAGTTAAACCGGGCATCAAGAACTCACCTGAAATCAATCGAACATCTGCAACAAGCTAAGAAATCCCTAAGTGCACAATCACAAGCAAGGGCCTGTAAATTATACACAACGCGTTACTAAACTAGACCGTAAGAACACTCTTGCCTAATAGGCCGTTCAAGCCCAACACTTTAGCCAAAGGCCCAACAAATTTACCTCAGCCCCTAAGACCTTTCAATTAACCAAATCCACCCTACGATTATGGTCGGGGCTAACCATGATGCACAACTCGCCCGTCGGTAATCAAATCCAGTCGAATACGCGCGTAATAAACCTTAAAACCAATTGTTAAACGAATCAGCCCCAAATGGACCAAATTCCCATTTTAATCTTTTCATTCATCATAATTATGTCACCCGAGTTGATAGGGTTGACGGTTCTTTTTTACAACTAGCAATTTAACATTTAAACGAAAATTCGCGCACCGCCGACTCGATTGACCAAGCACCAACCAAAACAGCCCCGAGCATCAAAAAAATAATTTTCCCACAGCCCTTAGACTCCCCTAGGGCCATGCAAACAGATTCGGTTGGTCATCCAACCGATTAACGCATCAAACTCAACAATTCTAGACAACCGAACATAACAATCAAACTACAACTAGTTGATCAACTTAACGAACACCTAAGAACATGATCTTTGAGAATGATATACGGGACATACCTAGGAAGATTGCGGTGCAAAAACTCACTTCAAACAGCCCCGACAAAAACACAATTGAACATCCACCGGTTAAGCCTGAAACGAACTTATCGATCAATAACGAGTAAAACGTGTAGATTTTAGCATGCGAAGATGCATTTAATTACATAGGGAACCTTTGAAATAAATTATTAAATTTCTACCAGAATTTAATAAATGTCTTAGGTTTATAAAAATATTTTTATTATATTTTTCTATTGGACACAAAAATCATAAAAAACAGCAAGGTACGTGCAGCTATTTCAGTGCGCAACAAAATGGTTTTATTTTTATTAAATTAATTACTGAACCAAATTAAACGATTCCAATTGGATTTGGTTCCTAACTCAAAATACTAACTTCCAGGAGTGGAACCAACCAATTTGGACTTGTCGAAAAAAGGTTATGACGTCGGGAAGACAGACCAGAATCCGTCATCCCGCATCAGCTTTGACACTCGATTTTATAAATTCATAAAACTATTCAAATCTCGTCCAAAAATTACGTATTATACCTTTCTGGAAACTCGACTCAATGTAGAACATCATGAAATCAAGAATCGATCAAAAACAATGGATTACCATCGAGTTACTGACCCTACAATAAACGTATACGAATCTGTCAGCAAACTATTATCATCAAAACTCAACCTTAATGACCAATAAGCTGGTTAATATGATCAATTAAGGTGTAAAAGTCATTGGGAATCATAAAACCGACCTGGAATTGGAGTTTTCATGGCTGAAACTTGGCTGGGTAGAAGAAAAACGAGCAGGAGGGAGGTCTTAGCTGCGATTGGCTGCTGTGGTTAGGGTTAGGGTTAACCTTTTGTTTTATGATATAAAACAAAAGTTACATCCAAGTCCCTCCAATTTGAAACATAAGGCATAATGGAAGGAAAAGTTAAGTCTTTTAACGTACCGGGATGACGTAAAAGCTTCCGAGAAACGTCGGTTAAATCCCGAAAATAGAATATACTTTACAAGCTTTAACTCTTGGAACCAGAATTAACGGGCGTTACAAGTCCACCCCCTTACAATGGGATTCGTCCCCGAATCCCGACGCGACAGGAAAAACTGCGGGTAGAGTTTCATCATCTCCTCTTCGGACTCCCAAGTAGCCTCGGAACCCCTACGGTGCCTCCACGGTACCTTCACCTGCCTAACCACCTTGTTCCTTAAACGTCTTTCCTGACGGTCAAGAATAACAATCAGTTGCTCAACGTAGTTTAGCTTACTATCGAGCTCAATATCCTCAAGAGGCGCATAAGCCTCTTCTCTGAATCCCCCATACTTTGGTACCCATAAACGACCTTCCTTATACTTCACCCCGTCACCGACGTCTTCCAACAATTTCTCCTGACCCCAAACACGCTCTGACATAATCCATTCCACCTGCAAAGCCTCATTTTGAACGCTGGCTATTTGCTTCAAAATATCGGGTTTAAGGATAAGCTGGTAAGATTTTGCACGAATCGGCTTCGGTCTCTCCTTCCGGCTCAACGCCTCAGCCACCACGTTAGCCTTACCTAGATGGTAAATAATCTCCAAATCATAATCCTTAATCAACTCCAACCATCGACGCTGGCGCTTATTCAGTTCCTTTTGTTCGAAGAAATATTTTAAGCTCTTATGATCGGTATAGATAACGCAAGGAACACCGTACAAATAATGTCTCCACAACTTGAGCGCAAACACCACCGCCGCCAGCTCCAAATCGCGGGTAGGATAATTCGCTTCATGAGGCTTCAACTGCCGTGAGGCATAAGCGATGACTCAACCTAACTGCATCAAAACACACCCAAGCCCCTGATAAGAGGCATCAGAATAACCCACCAGATCATCGGTGCCATTAGGTAGAGCTAAAATTGGGCATGCGTTAACCTGTTCTTCAACTCGAGAAAAGCATCCTCTTGCTCAGTACTCCAAACGAACTTAACACTCTTCTTAGTCAACTTGGTCAGCGAAGAAGCAATTTTCGAAAACTCGGAAATAAAGCGGTGGTAATACCCCGCCAAGCCTAGAAAGCTACGGATTTCAGATGGAGACTTAGGAGACTCCCAATCATTCATGGCTTCCACCTTTGCAGGATCAACCAAAATACCACTCGGGTTAATAACATGACCCAAGAACTGAACCTCACGCAACCAGAAGGAACACTTAGAAAATTTTGCATACAACTTGTTCTTTCGCAGAGCTTCCAAAAATTTCGAGAGATGACCGGCGTGATCGGATTCGCTTTTGGAATACACAAGGATGTCGTTGACGAATACAATAACAGAGCGATCGAGCATCAGTCTACACATCCTATTCATAAGATCCATGAACGCAGCCGGTGCGTTGGTCAAACCGAAAGACATCACGAGGAATTCGTAGTGCCCATAACGAGTGCGGAAGGCAGTCTTAGGAATATCTTCTTCCTGAATCTTCAACTGATGATACCCGGACCTAAGGTCAATCTTCGAGAACCAACTAGCTCATTGGAGCTGATCAAATAAGTCGTCGATCCTTGGAAGAGGATACTGATTTTTAACAGTGAGCTTGTTCAATTCACGATAGTCAATTCACATCCGCATGCTACCGTCCTTCTTTTTAACGAACAGGACCGGGGCACCCCAAGGTGAGATGCTTGGTCGAATAAAGCCCTTATCGAGCAAGTGTTCCAACTAGGCCATAAGTTCTTTCATCTCATTCGGTGCTAGACGATAAGGGGCTCGAGCAACGGGTTTTGCGCCCGGCACAAGGTCTATCTGGAATTAGACCTCGCGGTCCGGCGGCACATTTGACAAATCATCTGGAGATACATTCGGGAAATCCCGAACGATAGGAACATCACCGATGGTAGCCCTAGACACGGAAACAGATTTTCCTATGGCGACCTCAACCTCAAACACATCGACTACGCCCTCGGGTGATTTATTCAACGAGGAACAGAAAGCGGTAGACACAAAACTTCTACTGGCGCCCGAATCAAATAAAATTGACTCCGGTAATTCATCAAGTAGAAAGGTATCTGGGATAACATCACGCTCCTACTTAGCTAAACAGTTGCTCATACATTCTTGAAGGATCGAGGAATTTAAGCGGTCAAGTACCAAGGAACCCAGAGTGACAGTATGCTACGCCTCAGCTAAACAATTACGCGCAAAGCGTTCGAGAGGATGGGAACCGAACAGGAGAATTAAGGGAATAAGATAAATATTAACGCTAACGACTCGAGAGTTAGCCAAATCCTATCCTTACAAAGACGGAACCCTAACATAGTCAGACACAAGTGGTATTTAAAACATGGAAGGTAAGGGTAAACTTCTAATAACGTTGATCAAGTGTTATTAGTCGTTTACTTCACCGGCCCGTCCTAAGCACCCCCTGCCCCTAACCACATTTGCATTCTATCTAACACTTTACAATTAATCACATACCAAAAAATTTTAAATTTAAAGGAATAACTAAATAATTAAAAGTTACCTCTTGGCGTGCAGCTACTCGCGGTGGGCATACTAGTCTTTTTTCTTAAAGTTCGAGTCCAAGCATTCGGGGATGCTCGGATCCCTTGAACCATGGCTCTGATACCAACTTGTAAGGCCCCAAACCCCGGAAACCCCACAGTTGGTAATCATTCAAAACACTCGTAAAAATAATTAAACTTAAAAACAATTCTTTTCATTAAAATAAACATCACAGAGTATAATTCAGCGGAAAACGTGAATAAGTAAATGAGTTCCCAAAACCCGGGAATTTTGCCCAAAATCAACATAATTATCTTTAAATAAAAACTTTTAAAAATAAATGTTTAATAATAAAATCTTCAATTCTCGTATGCCCTTCACCGTCCAAGTAGCTTCGTGCACGTCCAAGCGATAAGGCATCCTCTTCCTAACCTGAAACTCACACTAACATGCACACAAAGTCAGCTTAAGCTGAGTGAGTTCAAGTTTTAAATAAGTAACAAAAGTCTTAATAATCATTCCAACGGTTTTTAAAAGTGCAAACGGAGTTACATCAGTTAGGTCATACCATTTAATAAATAATCATCCTTACGTATGAACATCTCTACACGTACATTCCTATATATATATATATAACATTCAATAATAACATTCAGGGCCGAGAAAACGTACAACCCAAACACGTAACATTCAGCGAATGCAAACACAAAGTAGGCATACGCAACATTCAGTAGTCGAGAAGACTACAACATTCGCCAAATAATGGCCATTCTAATATATATATATATACATACACACATTCTTTAACATTACAAGGCCTACCAATACTAGCAAGCCTATGTAAAATCGTTTAAAACATTTCATCAAGCAAAATCGCTTAGGTGTGCATGCTAGCCCAAAACTTAAAAAGAGTTAAACGGGGCATCAAGAACTCACCTGAAATCAATCGAACACCTGCAACGAGCTAGGAAATCCCTAAGTGCACAATCACAAGCAAGAGGCCTGTAAATTATACATAACGCGTTACTAAATTAGACCGTAAGAACACTCTTGCCTAATAGGCCGTTCAAGCCCAACACTTTGGCCCAAGGCCCAACAACTTGGCCAAGGCCCAACAACTTGGCCCAAGGCCCAACAAATTTACCTCAGCCCCTAAGACCTTTCAATTAACCAAATCCACCCTACGATTAAGGTCGGGGCTAACCATGATGCACATCTCGCCCGTCGATAATCAAATCGAGTCGAATACGCGCGTAATAAACCTTAAAACCAATTGTTAAACGAATTAGCCCCAAATGGACAAAATTCCCAATTTAATCTTTTCATTCATCATAATTATGTCACCCGAGTTGATAGGGTTGACGGTTCCTATTTACAACTCTCAATTTAACATTTAAACGAAAATTCGCGCACCGTCGACTCGATTGACCAAGCACCAACCAAAACAGCCCCGAGTATCAAAAAAATAATTTTCCCACAGCCCTTAGACTCCCCTAGGGCCATGCAAACAGATTCGGTTGGTCATCCAACCGATTAACGCATCAAACTCAACAATTCTAGACAACCGAACATAACAATCAAACTACAACTAGTTGATCAACTTAACAAACACCTAAGAACATGATCTTTGAGTATGATATACGGGACATACCTAGGAAGATTGCGGTGCAAAAACTCACTTCAAACAGCCCCGACAAGAACACAATTGAACATCCACCGGTTAAGCCTGAAACTAACTTATCGATCAATAACGAGTAAAACGTGTAGATTTTAGCATGCAAAGATGCATTTAATTACATAGGATAACCTTTGAAATAAATTATTAAATTTTTACCAAACTTTAATAAATGTCTTAGGTTTATAAAAATATTTTTATTATATTTTTCTATTGGACATAAAAATCATAAAAAACAGCAAGGTACGTGCAGCTATTTCAGTGCGCAACAAAATGGTTTTATTTTTATTAAATTCATTACCGAAGAAAATTAAACGATTCCAATTGGGTTTGGTTCCTAACTCAAAATACTAACTTCCAGAAGTGAAACCAACCAATTTAGACCTTTAGAAAAAAGGTTATGATGTCGGGAAGACAGAACAGAATCCGTCATCCCGCATCAGCTTTGACACTCGATTTTATAAATTCATAAAAACTATTCAAATCTCGTCCAAAAATTACGTATTATACCTTTCTGGAAACTAGACTCGAAGTAGAACATCATGGAATCAAGAATCGATCAAAAACAATGGATTACCATCGAGTTACAGACCCTACAATAAACGTATACGAATCTGTCAGCAAACTGTTATCATCAAAACTCAACCTTAACGACCAACAAGCACGTTAATATGATCAATTAAGGTGTAAAAGTCATGGGGAATCATAAAACCAACCTGGAATTGGAGTTTTCACGGTTGAAACTTGGCCGGGCAGAAGAAAAACGGGCTGGGGGGGGGGTTCTTAGCTGCTATCGGTTGCTGTGGTTAGGGTTAGGGTTAACCTTTTGTTTTATGATATAAAACAAAAGTTATATCCAAGTTCCTCCAATTTGAAACATAAGGCATAATGGAAGGAAAAGTTAAGTCTTTTAACGTACCGGGATGACGTAAAAGCTTCCGAGAAACGTCGGTTAAATCCCGAAAATAGAACATACTTTACAAGCTTTAACTCTTGGAACCAGAATTAACGAACGTTACATTTAGGGGGAGAAATCAGAAAAGTACAAAAATAGTGTGTTTTCTGTCTTAAAAAAAATATAAAAATTCAAAAATATGTTGTTAATTTTTAAAAACATAAAACTTGAGAAATGTGATCCGACATATATGGGAAATGATAGTACATTGACTTAGCGGACCTAACACATGAATAAAGTAGACTAAAAAGTGCCGTAAGATCAATTGCATGATGTGTATGATAGGCTTAATCTATCGTATAAGTGCTGAAAAGATATAAACCTAAATGCTTGCCAAATCTAGTGGTGTTACATCTTGATGCATAGTTAATATCTGTATTAAGTATCAAAAAGTTTTAAGATTGCTGTGTGTGCATGCGTTCATTTTTGAAGAAAATTCTGCTTTATCTTTAATTTTGCAAAGAAATTGAACTTCATTTTTTCTTTATTTTTATTCAAATCTTAGATCCTCTCCTGCGTGATAAGATTATCCGACCTGAGGGTTAAGATTTGGATATTCTGCTTTATTTTCTTGGTGTTTCGTATAAAATCTTGGACTTTCTCGCGCGATAATACGGGATTATCCGAATTGAGAGTTAAGATTTTATGCAACTTCTGCTTATTTTTATCTTTTTATTTGTTAAAATGGAACCTTATCTGCGTGTAGTAATACCAATCTTAAGGGAAAATTTTAACTTTCTGCTTTATTTTCTTTTTATTATTTTTGCATGAGTCACAGCTAATCAATTTAAAGAAAAATGAAACACGCACATGTGAAATTCACTGTATAAGAGATATAAAAATTGTGTCTGATAGGTGGGATCAACATAAGATTTGTGCTTAATTGAATCTTAATATGTATCGTAAAGTTACTGAAGGATCTGCATAAAGTTTAAAGTGGACAATTATATCTGCAATCATCATTGGGTTACGTGCATAATAATGTCAAAATTGAAGTGTAGTTTAGGACGTTACTAGTCAATATGATCCCATGTCGTGATCTTTCTCACAAAAATATGTACTGCTTACGTATATCATTTTAATTTCTTTTCGTTATTTTACGAAAAATACAAAAAGATTTTAGGTGTGTTTTGATATAAACTTTGAAAAAAAATAAAAAATATTTTAGGTGTGTTTTAACATAAAGTTTGTAAAAATCAAAAAGATTTTTCTTTCCAATTTATTTTTGATCTTCCGACAAGTGATACACATTTTCAAATTGCTTTTGCCGAGTTAAAAAAAATGTTTTCACCATTACACATTCTTGTTCATACTATTTTTTGCTCAAATGCTTAGTCAAGATAAAACTTTACGGTTTATTGATGGAATGTGTTGATTGACTGCAGTTTTGAAAGAGTGATGATTTTTCAATCCTTGAATCTTCTCAAGATGGTGAATTTAAGGTATGACAGAGTGATCGTGTTAAGGGGGAGTGAAGATGCTGATCGTCTGTACAAGCTTGATGCTGATAAAGATGGAGACGTACAGTTAATGCCAAGGGGGAGTTTGTTAGTGCATTTTCTTCATAGAATTATATGTATAAAGACACACGTGAAGACCAGCTAAAAGCGACAAAGACAAAATGTTAAATGAACTCCAGCAATTGTCAAGGGGGAGTTTGTTAGTACATGAAATATGACAAGTGCTGGGAGTTAAACCGACGAGTCGCTTTGACGATGCAAAAGATAACGAATGAGATAAAGAATTAAGGCATGCATGATTAACGAATGAAAAGACAAGCTCATGTCTAGCGAATGTGCACATCAAGTCAACATAACGAATGGGAATGAGCTTAAGATGAACGAATGGGAGCATGCATATGACACGAATGAGATGATTAAATGGGCTAACGAATGGGCAGTTAGCAATTAACGAATGTGAGCTTCAGTATATATATGTTTAGTTAGTTAGTTACACATAGTTAGAACTGCTCATTTCCTTACGAGATACATATTGTACCGAAACTCTGCTGAAATTTATAAATGAGCTTCAACGTGTTAATATTTACATCTTGTGTACGTGCTCGGTCGTTTTCATTCATCGATTAGTACCGAAACGCACCGAAACATTCACCGTGCATTTTCGGTTTCGTAGATCAATATCGAGTTCATCGGGAAAAATAGATGGGGATCAGGTTTTGATTGTGAATGAGTGTCTGGATTGGTTACAAAAGCTCTTAGGGAATCAAGCTAATCGAGCCATGGTCGAACCTTCTGAGCAATTCATGGATGCAAGTGGGGTTAACTTATCAGATGAGAGTGATACATCTAAGTCAGAAACAGAGTCTGACAATTCAAGCATGGATCAAACCGAATCTTTCGCTTGTAATGCGAAGATAGAAGAGGTTTGTACAAATTCCTCAGAAATCTAAACTTTTAGATCAATAGACTTTGAAAATTATAAATCTGCTTGTGAGCAATCACGATTTGAAAGCTGAGGTGAACTGCAAAATCGTTAAAATAGAGCAGCTTTTTCAAGAAATCCTTAAGTTGCGTACCAGTGTAACTAAACTTGAAAACAAGATTTTAGAACTAAGAAATAAAATAAGCAAGTTTAGGGATTCATCCTTTCTTTTGAATGAGATTGTTGAAGTCAATAATTCTCACCAAAAGAATGATAAAGCAGGGTTAGGGTTTATGGAAATTCCTCCACCATTTAAGAATGATTATTCAAGTATTCCCGAGGTTATTGAAACTAAAATTGTTAAATCATAAACAATCTCAGAAAAACCCAAAAAAATTTAAGTAAATGTTGAAAATATTGAGTCTGTTAAACCGGTCCATGACAAGATTCACATTAAGGGTAAATCGTTCTTTTACCCAAAACGAGGTTGATGGTTCGATTGAAGAGCTAAACGAACCGGAAGTAATAGTTAAAAACGATAACATTGCTTCTGAAAATCACATTCTATGTGAACTAGAAGAGTTTTAACAAGCTGTTTATGGTTCAAAATTCTTCAAACAAACCAAAGACTTCTCGTAATGTAAAATCATCAGAAAAACCCAAAAGTTTCTGATGAGGATTTGATGAAGTTTATCAATCATCCAAAAGATTCTAAGTTAAACCAGGGTCGGTTTTTTAAATTGAAAGGAATTGGTAAAGTATTTTCAGATAAGGAAGTTCCTTTGAACTTGCTTAAACCCGAACTGACTGAGAGTGTCTTCAATGATGATACATCAAAGGTTACCAAACTTGAGAATGCATTTTTAAAGTCAAAATCAACTAACTCTAAAGCGAAACAAAACATTAATTCTTTGAAACCTATAAAATTTGTTAAATCTTCCAGATCAGAAAATACTTCCAATACAACCAATCTGGAGTTTCACAAGAAAGTTTTAGATTCGGTGCCTGATGTGAGTTCTAAGGTTGTTAATGTTCAACCTAAGCCTGACCACACGACTAATGTTTTACCACAGAAAATTATTGATTCTCGTTTACGTTTTAAGTGTAGTGAACACGGTCACGTTGCAAAGAAGTGTGGGGTTAAGGTTAAATATGTCAAACAAGTAACTAAAGATAAAATTTTTAATATTGACATTGAACAACCATCGGTGGAATCACATATCGATGAATCAAACAAGTAACTAAAGATAAAATTTTTAATATTGACATTGAACAACCATCGGTGGAATCACACATCGATGAATCATTCATAATGTATTCCAACATCAATCCTCGAAAAGTTGTTCGAGTTGAAGCTGTTAATGTATCGAACAAATTGTTTGAGCCTGCTCAACCAATTTGCGAGAACACTGATTCTGGTGTGATTAGGGATGGTTATTTGCAAGAACAACGATTCTGGTGTGATTAGGGATGGTTAATGTAAATGTTTCTCCGAAAATCTCAAAAGGAGAGCACAAGACTGAGGCTTGGGCTGCCTTTTTGAACTAATCATTTTACCTTATGTGCAGAGTTCATCTAGGACGATATCTGGAGACAAATGCATTCTAGATAGCGGATGTTCTCAACACATTGCCGACAACCTAGACCTTCTAACCAATGTTAAGGATATTCAGGGGGGTTATGTAGCGTTTGCGGGTAATAATGGTTGGATGATTACTAAATAAGGTGAAGTGTTGAATGGTCGGATAACGTTCAGAAAGGTTAATTTTGTGAGAAGGCAGATCACAATCTGTTAAGTGTATATCAGATTTGTGACAAGAAACACACTACCGTTTTCACAGACAAGGAATGTGTAATTCTTCAACCGGGACTCACAATTCCAGAAGACATGGTTTCCATGAGATCACCACGATCTGATGATATTTATCTTTTAGACATGTGTATTAATGTATCAACCACACCTTTTGATATGCGTTTCATCTCAAAAGCAACCGAGAAAAACACGATTCTCTAGCATAGGGGGATGGGACACATTCACATTAGCAAAATGAATCATTTAATTGCGAACAATTTGGTTGATGGTGTGCCCTAAAACACTTCAAGCTGAACGATCAATGTGTTGACTGCAAGAAGAAAAACTCTCACCCGAGACAGTCATTGAACTCGATTGACACTCCACTTGAATGACTTCATATGGATTTATTTGGTCCTGTGAATCGTGCAAGTATTGCAGGCGATTTCTACTTTTAGTGGTAACCGATGATTTCTCGAGGTACTCATGGGTGTTATTTTTGAGTTCTAAAGATCAGATGCCAGTTCTGATTCAGAATTAATCACGAAGTTCGAATCACTTTTTACACATAAAGTGAGACGTATTCGGAGTGATAATGGTACGGAGTTCAAGAACAATGTATTGGACTTCTTTCGTATTCAACGGGGAATACATAGGGAGTTTAGTGTACCGTACGTACAACAACAAAATGGCATGTCTGAATGGAAGAATCGTACATTAATTGAAGTGGCAAGGACTATGTTAGCGAATTCTAAGCTTCCCATTCAATTTTGGAACGAAGCTATGAACACCGCTTGCTACACGTTGAACCGAGTCCTCACGGTTAAGAAGTTCAAGAAAACGAGCTACGAACTTCTTGATAACCGTAAGCCGAACCTAAAGTATTTGGAACCTTTTGGGTTTCCGTGTACATCTTCGAATGATGTTTTTGAATCCTTCGATGAAGCTGAGTTCGTTGAATTGTCTTCTGTTCCTTTGGAAGATGCTCAAGAATTGCCCGAGCCGATTCCAACTGAAGATGTGTCACCAACTGTCTCCTTAGACACAACCGAGGAGAATATCACCAATCTTGGTGATCATGTATCTGTTCCTGCATTGCTTCGACCCAAGACGGTTCCTTTAGTGCCATTGTGACACTTGTCGGTTCTATCTGAGATAGAAATCAGGTGTACTTCGCGATATTGAGGATTCCTGTTGTGTGCATATCCGCGTAACCACACACCGCGGAGTGTATGAGACTTGATAGATAAACCCTATAGAGTCAAAAAGGCTATTTTGACTAAGTGAGTTTATAAATGCAAAAAGGACGATCGTGGGGTGATTGTGCGTAAGAAAGCACGATTAGTCGTCCTAGGTTATAATCAACATGAAGGCATTGATTACACCGAGGTGTATGCTCCAGTAGCACGACTTGAAGCTATAAGCATATTTTTAGCCTATGCAGCTTATAAGAACTTTAAAGTTTATCAGATGGATGTGAAATAAGCATTCTTGAATGGGGAAATACATGAGGAGGTGTATTTGAAGCAACCTCCCGGTTTTGAAGATCCGGACTATCCCGAGCGTGTTTATCGTTTAAAAAAAGCTCTTTATGGTTTACACCAGGCCTTGAGAGCCTGGTACTACACGCTTGCTGGCCAGTTGTTGGATAGTGGCTTTAAACGGGGCTATTCTATAAGACCATTGGTGAAATCTTCTTCTCGTCCAGATTTACGTTGACGATATCATATTCGGCTCAACAAACGACAAGCTATGCAAGGACTTCGAGAATACGATGCAGACTAAGTTCGAAATGAGTTCGATGGGAGAGATGAACTTTTTCTCGGGGTTGCAGGTTTACCAGTTTGATACGAGAATCTTTATTTATCAGGCAAAATACTTGAACGACGTCTTGAGCCAATTCAAGATCACTGCCGAAAAAATCCCCTCGACACCTCTTCCCGTGGGTCACAATTTGTCACCGGACGAATTGGAGGATACCATTGATCCGACCCTTTATCAAGCTATGATAGGACTTTAATGTACTTAACTGCTTCTCATCTTGAAATCATGTTACCTGTTTGTTTGTGTGCAAGGTATCAGTCGAGTCCCCGAGTGACTCATCTGGTGGCGGTTATGCGAATTATGCAGTATCTGAGGGTTAATCCTGACATCGGGTTATGGTATACCAAGGATGATAGTTTCTATTTGACGGCTTATACCGATTCAGATTACGGAGGGTGCAAGATCAATTTCAAATTAACGACGGCGAGATGTCAATTCTTAGGAAACCGGCTTGTTTTCTAGAAATGTAAGAAGTAGACAACGGTCTCAACTTCCATACCCGAAGCGGAGTATGTGGCGGCTTCGAGTTGCTGTTCACAGGTTCTCTGGATCCAACAGCATCTGCGGGATTACGGCTTGAAGTTTCTTACAACGCCTATTTTTATTGATAATTCTTCTGCCATTTCTATCACCAAAAACCCTATTCAACACTCTAAAACTAAACACATCGAGATCAAATATCATTTTATCCGTGACTGTTACGAAAAGAAATTAATTAATATAGATAAAATACACACAGATTTTCAAAAAGCTGACAATTATACCAAAGCGTTTGATAAAACGAGATTTAAATATTTTCTTGGTATAAACGGATATAAAACGTTACCTAAAGTTTAGTTGCTTGGCTAAATCATTTATTTTGTACAATTTTTTGTTTTTATTTTTTCTGTTCATTTGCTTTTTTTTAGGGAGAGAAATTAGAAAAATCAAAAAATATTGTGATTTCTATTCGTATATAGAAATTTAAAATCAAAAAACATTCAAATATCAAAAATACAAAAACATTGAAAAATTACTCCTCATAATGAGTTTTTGAAGTAAAAAGGGAAAATGATAGTGAATTGACTAGATGGATCTAGCACATGAATAAATTAGATTGAAAAGTACCGTAAGACTAGCAATATGGTATGCAAAGATAGGCTTGATAGACTATATAGGAACTGATAAGATATAAACATAACGATTGCTGAATCTAGTGGTATTACATCTTGATGCTTAGTTCTATATCTAATTTGAAACATCAAAAGTTTAAATGATTACTGTGTGTGCATGCGTAGATTTTGCAAAGAAATTCAGCTTATTTTTCTTTTTATTTTGCAAAGAAATTCAACTTTATTTTAATTTATTTTTGTTCAGATATTGGATCCTATTTTGCACGATAAGACTATCCGACCTGAGGGTTAATATTTAAATATTCGGATTTATTTTTCTTGGTGTTTCGTGTACAGTCTTGGACTTTCTCCGCACGATAATACGAGATTATTCAAATTGATCGTTAAGACTTTATACAACTTCAACTTATTTTTATTTTCTTATCTTGTTAAAATGGAACCTTATCTGCGTGTACTAATACCGATCTTAAGGGAAAATTTTAACGTTCTGCTTTATTTTTACTTTCTTTATTTTGCATGAGTCACTGCTAATTAAATCTTATAATCAAAATAAATATGTACATGTGAAAACTTAACTGTATAAGAGATAGAAAAATAAAGTCTGATAGGTGGTGTCCACATAAGATTCGTGTTTAATTGAACCTTAAACATATCGTAAAGTTTCAAACAAGTCTGTGTAAATTTTAAGAGGACAATTATATCTGCAATCATCCTTGGATTACGTGCATAATAAGATTGAAATTGAAGTGTTGCTCAGAAACGTGATAAGTTAATATGATTCCCTGCTCGAACTCACAAAAATATGTACTGCTTTAATTGTCTTTATATTCATTGCATTACATTTTCGTATTTCATTTTCTTTATTTTGTTTGAAAAATGAAAAATAACAAAAATATTTTTAGTGTGTTTTGATATAAATTTTGAAAAATAAAAAATAGTTTGTTTCTTCTTTATTTTTGATTTACCAAGCGAGCGAACTATTCAAAGGTAAAATCCAAAAGATTTTACCCACATTTTAAGTTAATTCGTGCTTAACGTATTGATTTTAAAGTATATCTGCTTAATTTAATGATTTTGGATCAAAGTTTGGTCGGTTAACGTAAATAATATTAATTTATTATCACTTGAAACCCTAATTGGATTAATAGTGCTTATTTAATTCATTTTGAATGAAATTGACTTCATTCGTTATAAAGTATGGCTTGAAATTGACTTCATTCGTTATAACAGTATAACGAATGACATAACATTCGTTAAGATTCATAACGTATGAATCTCATTCGTTATGAATGCACATTCGCTTCCGCTTGCAGATAACGAATGTGTTCATTCGTGCACTGTGTTAATGAAGGGCAACTTAAGTTATCTTATTTGTTAAAATCAATGAAATACCGAGTCAACCAGCGATGCCTATTGTAAGACCGTCTATTTCTGTTTTTGTTCTTGCTTCAGTGGCTCCAGTGATTCCTAAATCTCCTATTTCTATTCTTGTGATGCCTACTTCTCTAGATGTATCTCCATCTGTTACTTTGCTGACTACCACGGTGACTGATCCTCGATTTGGAGATATACCACAGACTATACTGTCTACTATGCCGAGCCCACAAGCACAAATGGCTCTGGCTAGTCCATCTGTGAAGCATAGACCTGAGCATTCCTTTATGTCATTTAATCATCCTCAAAGTCTGATGTAGCCGGTTCATTTGAACTTTTATCATATGTCATCTCAAGCCCAAATGTTTCAGCTACTCAACTTGATTCATTTGCTACAAACGCAAATGACAGCAGATAGAGTATTCTAGGAGCATATGAGACTCGAGAAGATGAATATGTATCGGCATATTCAGTTCATACAGAAGGAAAACAAGGATTTAAAAGCCCTTGTAGCAGCTCAGGGGGAAGAGGTTGAATAAACAAGACGGGATCATTCTACAGCTGACATGTAAAGAAGATCCGGATGATAAGATGGGTAGAAGTGATCAAAAAACCGGGTGGTACTTCATTGTCGGCTGGTAATCAGGCTGAGGCAAGTGGTAGTGGAGGTAACAATCTGCAGATAATACCGTATAAAGATTACACAAATGCCAAGCTAGTCAATATGATTGCAGCTAATATGATTTTATTTGTCAATATGGACGGGATTGTGAGAAGTATGGTAAATGCGGACGAGATAGAAGAGGGCGAGTTTGTTGATCATTCATTAACAAAAGAACAAATCACTCTGCTTCTGGGGTTGAACGAGGATGAAGTGGATGAATTGGGGAAACAGTTGATATGGAAGTGGAATTTGAGCTGAGTGAAAATACTGGTATTCCATGTAGGAATATGCCAGATTATGATGAAGTTGAGGTTGAGGACGTGACTATATAGGAGTATCCAGATATGTATACGACGAACAACTCAGATTCTGGTATTCCGTTTTTCACTACTGAACATTTTGATGCTGCAGAAGAATGTCCAAGGCAAGAGAGACATCGTTGGAATAAGCAAGCTGAGACAAGTGCTGAAACAGTGAAAGAAAAAGAAAATGTACTTTGGATGGTATGTTTGGTCATAATGTTGAAAAGATGAATAAGATGATCGAGACCTTTCGCTACAATGAACGTGAAGAGATCAAGAAAGCGAAGACTCGAGCATCAGCATACCAAATGAAGAAGTACAAGAGCTCGAGGTCATTGAAAGGTAATATCATTTCATGGCTTTATGATTCGTATCTTAAAGTATATGTGGTTAAATGGGAACACGGAATCTATTATTTTAATCATATTATTGACGTGTTATCCATGCCACATTGGGATGTGAGAACCTTGGCCAACCGACTGTTTATCAATCCGGGGTAAAGATCAATGGGCCAATTGGTTTTATGAACATCTTCAAAATGAAGCTCGTTGTAGCTTCAAGTTCTTCAAGCCGCAGGTGCCTACTCACAAGTATATCGACGAGATCGATTCACGCATAGGCTGGAGGAAGATGGTTCTACAGGTAAAACTGCCTAAGACGATGAAGAGGGTTCCAATGAAAATTTTCCCTCAGAGTCTGTTCACTACGTTCAACCGATGGTATTACGATAATCGAACGAGTGAAGCTGTAATTGTATTAGGATCAGGAATGAAAACTGAGTTCATTCACCTGATCAATCCTATGCGGTTGATTAACTTATTGGAGTCTAATAATGATGCATTATTCCATAATCAGATCCGATTTGCAGATGTGAAGGACTATGATGTTGCAATGCAATTCCAGCGAGTCGTACGAGTATGCTATGCATTCAAGATTCGTAGTTATGTCGATTGGACGAAAAATATGTTCAAGTATTTGAAGATTATAAAGAGATCGAGATGAGGGGGAGTTTATTGATACACGATTCGACTTCTCGGTCTTTACAATGTATTATTATATTAGTTTAATGTATCAAGCGCATTTTGGTAATTAATGTAAACTGCTCATTCGCCTAAATGTAAGGCACATTCGTTATCCCATAACGAATGTGTCCATTCGTGTAATGTAAATCACATTCGTTATCCTGATATAACGAATGAAGGCTATTCGTATAAATGTAATAGGGACGAATGACTGTAGGTTATTCGTATCATTTAATGTAACGAATGAGGAGTCATTCGTTAAGGTATACTTAACGAATGAACACATCCTCTATAAATAGCCCTGTGCATTATTCTTAACGTAATTAGAAATCCTGATTTATGAACTAGTACTGTTACTCTGCCGAATTCTCTCCAGAACCTAATCATATTCATTCATATTCACCCTAATCGTAATCGTTTAGTCGTATACACTCGAATCATATGTCGTAATCATATGAACTAGATCTGTAAGGCTCGGTTTAGTATTCTCAATTACCCAACTTCCCTTAATCATCTCTGCTTATCTTACAACAAACGAAAAAGAAAAGCTCCTTAAGGTCTTAAAAACACCTTAAGAAAGCAATCGCATGGAAAATATGGACGTCAAGGGCATCAGTCCTTCTTTTTGTACTCATAAAATCCTCATGGAAGAAGAGTACAAACTTTTTGTCCAACATCAATGGTGTCTTAACCCGAATATGCATGATGTCATGAAGAAGGAAGTAATTAAACTCCTTGATGCAGCCTCATTTTCCCAATCTCTGATTCACCTTGGGCCATCCTGTTCAAGTTGTATCAAACAACGAAGGAATGACGATAGTAATGAACAAAAAGAACGAGCTATTTCTGACGAGGACCGTTACCGGCTGGAAAGTATATATTGACTACCGAAAGCTAAGTGACTCCACAAGGAAAGACCACCTCCTTCTCTTTTTCATTGACCAAATGCTCGAAATATTAATAGGAAAGATGTTCTACTGCTTTCTTGATGGTTTCTCAGGTTACTTCCGAATCCTCATTGCTCCAGAAAATTAAGAAAAGACCAAATTCACATGCCCCTATGGCATATTCGCCTACCGACGAATACCCTTTGGGATATGTAATGCTCCAGCCACATTCCAGCTTGCATGGTTGCCAATTTCCATGATATGATTGAACATTCCATGAGAGTTTTCATGGATGAATTCTCCGTTTACAGAGATTCTTTTGATCATTTCCTTAAAAACCTAGAGAGGATGTTAACAAGATGTGAAGAAGTTACTCTTGTGCTCAACTGGGAAAAATACCATTTCATGTGTGACATACTTTAATTTTTCGACTCGTATTCGTATTTGTAAACCCGAACCGTTTCGAATTTTCGGATTCTTTTTCAAGTATTTAAATAGATGTATTGCTATATTCCCAAGATTCTTTTGACGTTCGACTCGGTTTATCGTTTAGTGTATTTTGGTTAATCATTTACTATTAATGTAATATTCCCGATGTTCGATGTTCGATGTTCAATGTCAAGCTTTATAGTGAATCAACTTTCATGCCAAATGCGTAATTATCCAAAAATTGTAAAGTTAAATCAGAATAATAACATTCTCAAAGATCAAGGTTAAACCTGAAAACATAAACTATTGAATCAGTTTGTACATTATTATAAAGATCAAGGGTCAGTTTTGTAAATATAATTTAAATTATATTACTTTAATAATTTATCCCTACCCTGCCCAACTAGACCCCGTCTTTCCGGTGTGTTCTCCCGCCGGCAACCCGACACACTCCGCAGCCCCTAAACACCCTCTAATCTCGCTTGTTGACCAATTAGTTAACCGTACCTTGTTTAGACCTCGATATCAAACCTTAAATAACATTTTAATTGTGTCAAAATGTCCGATATTCACGCCGTAATCACCGCCGTAACTTCCGGAAAAATTATGAAACAAAATAACGAGCATTAATCGATACACGCTCCAATTACACGAATAAAAAGGACCACAGTATTCGTCTAAACTCGCCCCAAACCTAAAATTAATCTAACAACCCTCTACAACCTGCAATTGGATCATTTAAGTGCGTTTTCCGGCGAGTGGCCGTTCACCATAAAACAAGAACAACCTTAGGTAATTTTGAAATGATTTCGTTTCATTTTTCGTAAATTATAAAAACCCCTAACCTGATTTTGATGAACATTGAACGGATTATGAGAATTGAACCTAGGGTTTGATTAGGAAGAAGATGGACATGAACTTATAGTTTTATACTTTTGTTTTTGTTTTAAAATCAAACAACCAGCTAGACCAGTTGGTTGGTTCTCTTAAGTCTGAACGGAAGGACCCGGGTTCGAACCAGGGTCAGGCCTTTTCTGTTTTATTTTTTTTATTAAACCATTTCCTTATATTATATTAATCAAAATAAATTATTAAAAATTATTATAAATCAAGTAAAATTATTTTTATTAACTGAAATTATTTACAATCTTTTCATATCCGTTAAAGTTCGTAAACTTGTTAAATATAATATTATAGTTCCATCGCGTTAACGTTTTCTTTCGTTAATACGCTAACATAACCATATACGGAAATAAAGTTATCTTTTAAAACCAGTGCTTCATTAATTCCCTTATCAAATATTACATTGTTAGTTTATTTTCCGTTACTTAAATTCTTTTGCCTTGTGACTCATTAAACTGTTAAAGTTAGCCTTATAATCCGTTAGCTTTTATTTCATTAGACTTTATAATTCGCTTAAATACCTGTTTTCAAGTTAACATTCCGACAAAATTCGTAACCTATAAATATCATAATTCTCTTATTAAATAATAAGTATTAATTAAAATAATTTAAAACGTTAAAATTCTTTCATAGTTTAAATATAATATTTTAATATAAAATGCCATAAAATGCTAATAAAAATATATTAAATAATGCAAAATCCCTTTATCTAAATTATTCTTTAACTTTATCAATTTTGTAGTTAGATTATGTTTCTGTTTTTAATTATAGTTCATAAAGTTCATCGTATCGAGTTCTTTTAACGCGCTTTCGGTTACTTCAGTTTCGTTATCATGCTTTCGGTTTTCGTTGCAATATTTATCTTCAATTCCAAGGTGAGTTTTCACAACCCCTTTTTAAAAACTTTCATATTTTGGGGTTGCATATGTATCCTTTATAAACTTCAAGATTTATTACTTCGATTGCTTACAAACTACAATTCATATCATGGACTTGTGTGCTTATTTGCTTATTTGTTATATACGTGGATTTCAAGTGGTTGCCTCAATAAGTATGATCATACGCCCCCCTTTGCACCCATGTCCATTTGTATCGGGTGGAAAAGGGACCTCATTATCCAAGTATGTTGATATCCCCAACTGGAAAGGGCCTTCGTTTATTCTTTATACTCAGGTCCATTTGCATCGAGTGTAAAGAACCCTTTATGTGCTTTTCACAAGTTTTCATGGAATTGTATGGTTTTTATATTATATGTATCAAACTGTGAAAGTCTCACAAGCTATATTTATAGCTGACCATATTTTATACATATGTTACAGGTGTAGAGATACGTGGATGAAAGTTATAAGACACATAGCATGCCTATAGGATATTCAATGAACAAATTACCATTCATTTATTTATTGTTTCACCTTGTATTATTTGATAAACTTGTGTTACATGATGATTTAAATGAAATAATGTTATTATGGTCACCTAATAGTGTCACGTATGTTTGAGCAATCTGTACGTCACACCTAGGCGTTCCGCTTTAGCCGGGGTGTTACAGATTGGTATCAGAGCCGTGGCTATAAGATAGGACATTAGACGTAATGTTTTAGGTAGCTATAGCTTATTTGTTAACTGTTTAGATTGCATGATATAATTATGTGAGCCTTTGCTTGATTGTTTAAACGCACTTACTATTACTGTATTACTATACTGTTGATTTCATTGACGCCTCATGAACACAAGTACACACACACACACAAGTCCAAGGCTTAGGCTTAGAACAAGTTTTCTCAAAGGCAATTTCAAGCAATTTTCAAATTCGGTGTTCCGATAGTTGATCTTCTTAAAGACCATGTTAAATTTGTGATAAGGATATGGCTGCACTCCTTAGGATGTCACACAAGTCATGGTGGTTCATGCGACGTGTGACTCCGACCCTCAATGTTTTACAATGCGTTTTAACTGAAAGTCTGTCAAGTCGTGGTGATACACGAATAACTAGCTTTTGGTTCGATTTAATTATGCGTTTTGATTATACGTTTTAACTGAAAATCTGTCAAGTCGTGGTGATACACAAATAACCAGCTTTTGGTTAGATTTAATTATGCGTTTTGATTATACGTTTTAACTGAAAATCTGTCAAGTCGTGGTGATACACAAATACCCAACTTTAGGTTCGATTTGATTACACATTTTTAGTTTTATTGGAACATACAAATTATGACGATTCATACAACATGTGATTCCAAAGACTTAATTGTTCATACCACGGTTTTGAAAAGTCATTGGGTTATGTGAATAGTTGAGTTTTTAACTTGTAACGCCCGTTAATTTCGGTTCCAAGAGTTAAAGCTTGTAAAGTATGCATAATTTTCGGGATTTAACCGACGTTTCTCTGAAGCCTTTACGTTATCTCGGTACGTTAAACCATTTAACTTTTCTTCCATAATGCCTTATACTTCAAATTGGAGGGACTTGGATGTAACTTCTTATATTATAACATAAAACAAAAAAAACTAACCTAACCCTAACTCTAACAGCGCCGATCGGACCAGTACCCCCCTGGCGATTTTTCTTCTATGCAGCTGAGATTAAACCGTAAAAACTTCAATTCAAGGTTGGTTTTATGATTCCCCATGTCTTTTACACCATAATTGATCTTTATATTACGTGTATTGATCGATTAATGGCTTGTTGTAGGCTAACCGGGTGGCTGTCCAATTGAGCATTTCCGGGACTGTTTTGGTTGAGGTTTTTGCACCGAAATCTTCCTAGGTATGTCTAGTATAACATACTTAAGTATCGTTTTCATTGGTGTTCGTTAGATTGGTCAACTAGTTGTAGCTTGATTGTTAGTGTTCGGTTGACTAGAATTGTAGTTTGGTGCGTTTAACGCGAGAGTTGAAGTGATTAATGACCAAATCAGCTCGGGGACACTCGGTTTGATGTACGAGCTGTTGAAAATTCATTTTTATAAGTTATGGGGCTGAATTGGTTGTCGGTTACTCCAACGGGTCGGTGCAACGCGCAATTGTGTTTATTGAATAGTTGGTGCGTTGTACTTGCGAGTTACCGAGCCATTTGACTCTTGTGGCGTCGTTTGGACTTGTTGGCTGTGATTTTATCATAATGGGTCCACACGGGGCTGAGTTGGATGTTAACGTCCTAAACGAATCCTAAACGTGCGTGTTAGTGTCACCTAGTGCTCCCGGGGGGCAAATTGGGAATTCTTTATTCCCGGGAGTACCTTAGGGTTGTTTTGGTGAATGTGTGACCTCGGGGGCAGTTTTGATTAAGTTTGATGAGGTCGAGGGTTTAGGTTACTCGAACCATGTTAGAACTTCTCGTAGGATAAACGAGTCATCTTGATGTCATTGGTATTGATTGAGTGTAAACCGACAGGTGTTTGAGTTTTGGGATTACTTAGGGATTCTCTAGCTTGTGGTGAATCCGTGTCTTGTGTCAGGTGAGTCCATGATGCCCTTTTTAACTCTTATTAAGTTTTGGGCTAGCATGCACACCTAAGTGATTTTACTTGATGAAACGTTTAAACTATTTTATATAGGCTTGCTAGTATATGGTAGGCATGGGATGTTATAGTACGTATATATATATATATATATATATATATATATATATATATTGTTGGTACATGTTTGTCAGTAGTTCATAGTCTAGTATTTGTTATCGAGTCTGTAATATAGTTAATGGTTTGTTTATGTTTTGTTTTGTAAACTAGCGAAGTTATCAGCAAGTTCGCTATGGCGAACTTGCTGATTTAGCGAGGTTACTGACAACTTCGCCAGTGGCGAAGTTGTCGTGTTTAAATACACTGTTTCAGCCGAAACAGAAGAGGACGTGAGTTAGGGTTTTTGGTTACGCTTTGTTTCGTTTTGTTCTCTGTAACAGTGACTTACTGTCACGTGTTTAGTTATTCAATATAACGTGTTTACCTTATAGCTCGTGTTCATTGTTCGTGTATTCAATCTCTACAATATCTACACTCGTACCTATATACGCAGGGATTCCGCACCTGCGTTGTTAGAGATTTCCCGTGTACGATCCGCGTTCAGGAACCTACAATTGGTATCAGAGCCATCGGCTCGATTGTGAGGTTCGGGATTTCACGCGGGTGTAGATTTCGTTTCATTTCGGGTGTTACCGGGACGAGTTTTTGGTGTGTTTATTCATTCTAGCTACCTACCAGTGTGTTTAAGCCTTTAAACCTTCAAAATTCTCGTTAAAATCCGAGTTTCAGATCTGAACTGTTCTTCGCGTTCATCGGGCGAAGTTGCTGAATTCAGGCGAAGTTGCCGTCACTGGAGATTAGGGTTTCGGCGAAGATATAAGGATTAGCGAAGTTAACCACAACTTCGCTTACCTCATAAGTTCGCCAAAGCGAAGTTATCCGTAACTTCGCTTACCACCCAACTTCGCTTACATCCTAAGTTCGCTCATTCTAAGCGAAGTTATTCTTAACTTCGCCAAGTCAAGCGAATTTAAGATCCAGCGAAGTTCTTGTTCAGCGAAGTTAACTTCCAGCGAAGTTATTCTTAACTTCGCCATCTGAGCTGTTTTAATATTTTTTTTTGTGTTTTTCAGGTTTTTCAGGTTTTCGCAAGGATGTCCGCGATTAACATCTCAGATTTAGTCAAGATGGAGGTAGAGGCGGGGTCAGCCACTAAGGCCCCGAGGTTGATGAAGGGAACGGACTTCGTGGCATGGAAGGACAGGTTCATCCAGTATATCAAATATCAGGACGCCAAGATGTGGGTGTGCATGCAGGATGGATATGTACCTCCAACCATGCAATACGAAGGACGTGATGTGGTGAAGAAGTACAGTAAGATGGATGACGAGGAGAAGAAAATGTATGAGGCTGAGAGTAAGGCCCATGCTGCTATTACTATGGCACTACCTCAAGAAGTTCTTCATACATTCCGAAAGTACACTTCTGCAAGAGAGCTCTGGGATGCTCTGGAAAACAGATTCGAGGGGAACGTGGGTATACGTGCCTCAAAAATTAAACTTTTAAAAACCCAATTCTCCGTCTTCAAATATTTGAAGAATGAATCCTTAGATGATATTATCACCCGATACTATCACTTAATGACAGAGCTTAGCAACTATTCAATTGCCTATCGAGAGGAGGAGATCGTTGAAAAGCTTCTAGATGCTCTCCCACCGAAGTGGGAAATGTATACCGTGTTAATGAGGGAAGACAAAGACTTTCCTAACTGTGACTTAGAAACTGCAGTGAACAAGCTCAGAACGTATGAGCTAAATATGGTTCGAAAGGAGACACCCGCAGACCAGATACAAGACCCTGGTATGTATGGTGCTAAAGTTAACTCAGGCTCAAGTTCAAGGCCTGAATCTGCTGCATTTTATTCGAAGGGGGAGTCAGGTTCTGACTCTGCACATGAAGGAAATGTTTCTGTGAACTCAAATGGGGACGTATGTTTTGTTGCTGGAGGATCTAGTGCTTCAAAGCCTCAATCCTCTACAAGTGGTTATTCAGCTGGTCCCACAAGCAATAATTACACCAAGATGCCTATGAGTGTAAAATCTGCTGAAGAGCAGTTTGCAGTCTACGCTTCATTTATTGCTTCATACGAGAATTATATCCAGGGGAAGATTGTGGACCCTGCCGTTCTTGATGAGGATTATGACCAGATTGATGCTGACGATTTGGAAGAAATGGATTTGCAATGGCAAATGGCAATGATCGTGAGACGGGTAAAACGTTTTATGAACAAAACAGGAAGAAAGTTTGTTGGTGGTAGGCCTGGATTTGACAAATCAAAAGTAAGGTGCTACAATTGTCAACAGTTCGGGCACTTTGCTAGGGAATGTAGGAATGAGAGAGTTGAACGGGGACAAGTTAGGCCTAACCAACACTCTGGAATTAACCGCGAGATCAATGCCATGTTAACTAGAGAGGCAGGAGAATACAACTGGAACCAACACTCAAGTGGTTTGGGTGAACAAGCACACATGGCTGAGACTGAAGCTGTAGAAGTTGAGAAGGTTGATGGAGAGAAGAAAGCAAATGAAGAAGAAACTGCTTTCATGGCGAACGATCAGGATGGTAGATCCAAAGTATGTCCCAAAATTATTTGTGCTAATTGTGAAAATTTGACTGAGCAACTAACCAATATAACTGATCAGTATGTCAAATTAGATGCTGAGTTTAAAACTGTTAAAGAAGATCACCATTTCATTAAAGCAAGAGAAAACAGTTATAAAGTTAAGATAAAGGCTTGTGAAAAAGACATTAAAAGTCTTAAAACTAAACTTGCTGAGAAAATAGAAATTATTGATCTTAGTTATGAGGTTTTGGAAGAAAAGACAAAATTGATTGCTGATAGAGATAAACAGATTGCTGACCACCAGGTAAAGGTGGTGGAACTGAACCGCAAACTTGAGCAGTTCAGAAACTCCTCGGCTATCCTTGATCACCTTGTGAGTGATCCAAGTACCTCTGCAAAGAGGGCAGGAATCGGATACCACGAGGTTCCACCACCCTTTAACCATAATTACACTTATAATCCAAGTGTTCAGAAATCTGTTGATTTTGAGATTGCTCAGTCAACCCCAATTAGAATTACTAGTGTCAAACCAAGTGTTAGCTGTGGCGAAACAAGTTCGCCTGTTTCTAGTGTGAATATTTCTGTATCAAGTCCAGTCTCATCAGATTCGGATATGTTGTCCGAATCTGGTCAGACAAAAGAAAAGGTAGAATTACCCACCAGTGGAGATAATGATAAAGTTTCTAAAAAGAGTTCTCCACTCAATCCGTACGTCCCACCTTATGTGAGACGAACGGCTGGTAATACTACCTCTACATCCAAACCAACATTTGACAAGAAAATGGAGAGTAGATGTTGCTTTAGATGTAACAGGTTAGGACATCTTGTTGCAGATTGTCCTTTGAAACCGAGATTTAGAGATGTGAAGCCAAATAAAAATGAGAATAAGCGTCATTTTATTCCAGCTAAAAATGAAAACTTTAAAAATTGCCAAAATGTAACGAATTCAAGTTTTCATAAAAACCAACCTCATTTTTACAACCAAACCACAAGAAATAACACTTTCTATTCTCAAAGGTTTGGAAGGCATTACACTCAATCTGCAGGGAGATTCCCTAACAGGACGTACAGAAATTATCCTGACGCTAACTTGAGAAAGCCAGGGTACGGGATGTATCGATCCAAGACCAACTGGTCTTGGGTCCCAAGATTCTAACTCATTGTTTTATTGTGCAGGAACAGTTGAACAGGGCTGCCAACAATCTTTGGATTGTAGATAGCGGCTGTTCCCGGCACATGACTGGCAACAAACACTTGTTGCAAGATTTAAAACCTGTTCAGGGAGCTAGAGTTAGTTTTGCTGGTGAAAGCGGAGGAAGAATAACTGGGAGAGGAACAGTGTCGAATGGGAGAATGACACTTGAAAATGTAAATTTTGTGGAGGAATTAAAGCACAATCTGCTGAGTGTGTCGCAGATCTGTGATAAAGAATATACTGTCCATTTCACTAAGAATGAAGCAATTGTATTGAAGCCTGGTTTTCATATACCAGAAGAATGGATAGTAATGAAAGCTCCACGTGAAACGAATACATACGTGATGGATATGAGGTCTACTGAAATGGCCACCAGAGAATCCTGTTTAATGACAAAGGCAAGCGAATCAGAATCAGAGTTATGGCACAGGAGAATGGGACATATTCATCTTCGTAAGATGAACTTCATTGTCAAAAATGGGCTTGTGATGGGTGTTCCCTTAAAGAGTTTTAACTTTGAAGATAAATGCATAGCGTGCAAGAAGGGAAAACAACACAAGAAAAGCCATCTCACCAAGACGATCAACTCAATTGCTGGTACTCTAGAACTACTTCATATGGATCTCTTCGGTCCGGTGAATGTACAAAGTCTAGGCGGTACTTCTTACTGCTTGGTGATAACTGATGATTACTCACGATACTCGTGGGTATATTTTCTGAAAACAAAAGACGAGACGACTCAGATGGTGAAGAATCTAATTACAAAAGTCGAGAACGTCATGAGTAAATCAGTTAAATTCATCAGAAGCGACAATGGGACAGAGTTCAAGAACTTTGAGATGGAAATCTTTTGTCTTCAGAAGGGTATTGAGCATCAATATAGCGCTCCGTATACTCCACAACAGAACGGAGTAGCTGAAAGGAAGAACCGAACGTTGATTGAAGGAGCCAGAACTATGCTGGCCGACTCAAAGCTTCCTGTGATGTTCTGGGCTGAAGCAGTTGCTACAGCCTGCTATGTTCTGAATCGGGTGTTAACCGTTAAGAGACTTGGAAAAACTTGTTACGAGCTTATGCACGGAAGGAAGCCCAACTTGTGTGGTCTTGAACCTTTTGGGTCTCCTTGTTCGATTTTGAAGACTAACTCGAAATTTGGTGAAGTAGCCGATGAGGGAATTCTAGTCGGTTATGTTGTCGGGACTCCCAACAGACGGGTCTTCAATACGACAACTTGCAAGGTGGAGGTGGTTTGTAACACCGACATTACTAGTTATCAACCGCCAAAACCAAGCAATGGACCTGCTGAGCTTTTTGACTATGTTAAACTGTTTAAGTCGTTTAACGTACCTAATTTGGAAATTGCTGAAGAAGACGAAAGAGTTGTGACGAAGATGATATTTGATGAGGAAGAGGAGCTAGTGCAACATCAGATGACAGAAAAATCTCAGCCTTCCACATCAAACCCTATCGATACCCCTGCGGCCTCAACTGAAGATGAGTTTATTAATCCTTTTCACTCTCAGCCTGAAACTACCATAGATGAGATCTCTTCAAACTTGGAAGACAATTTACATGTCGGTGCTGTTCCGACCACGAGAATTCACAAAGATCACCCTTTGGAGAATGTTATAGGTGATGTGTCCTCGGGTGTACAAACCAGAAGTAGCCTGAATGAGCACACCTGTGTTTATTCAAGCATAAAAGAAACAGGTATAATGAATGAATGTTTGTACTCCTGCTTTATAAGCCAAATTGAACCGAAAAATTATCAAATGGCTTTGAAGGACAGCTCGTGGGTCGAAGCTATGCAAGAAGAGTTGGCTCAGTTCGGGAAAATGGAAGTTTGGACTTTGGTCGAAAAACCAAAGAATGTGCACGCTATAGGCACGAAATGGGTGTTCAAGTGCAAGAGAGATGAAAAGGGGATTATTGTGAGAAATAAGGCGAGGCTGGTTGTTAAAGGTTTTAATCAGCAAGAGGGTATTGACTACAATGAGGTTTTCGCTCCTGTTGCCCGGTTAGAAGCGATTCGATTGTTTTTGGCGTTTGCTGCTTTCAAAAAGATGAAGGTGTTTCAGTTGGATGTAAAGAGTGCGTTTCTTAACGGGAAAGTTGACGAGGTTGTGTATGTTGAGCAACCACCGGGTTTTCCTGACCCAGACTTTCCTGATCATGTATACAGGTTGAGCAAGGCGTTATATGGTTTACATCAGGCACCTCGTGCCTGGTATTCAACGTTATCGGACTACTTGCTGGAAAATGGTTTTGAAAGGGGTTTGATCGACAGTACGCTGTTTGTGAAGAGAGAAGGATGTGACTTCTTACTGGTTCAAGTCTACGTGGATGACATCATTTTTGCTGCATCAAGAATATCCATGTGTCAAGATTTTGAGGCTGTCATGAAGAAACGATTCGAGATGAGTGCTATGGGTGAACTAACTTTCTTTCTAGGATTGCAGGTTGATCAGAAGAAAGATGGAATGTTCATTCATCAAACAAAGTATGTTCATGATGTGCTGAAAAGATTCAAGATGGAGGACAGTTCTCCATATGACACTCCAATCTGCGTCAATCACAAATTGGGAGCTGAATCAGATGGTGACGCAGATGTGGACCCTACTCTGTATCGGGCGATAATAGGTTCTTTAATGTATTTAACTGCTTCTAGGCCTGATATAATGTTTTCTGTTTGTCTTTGTGCTCGCTTTCAGGCAAACCCAAAGGAATCTCACATGAAAGGTGTGAAGAGGATTTTGCGGTATCTCAAGGGCAAGCCGAAACTAGGATTGTGGTACCCAAAGGGAGGAGACGTTGAACTGGTGGCATATACTGATTCTGATTATGGAGGTTGTAATCAGAGTCGGAAGTCAACAACAGGAGGCTGTCAGTTTCTTGGAGGAAGATTAGTTTCCTGGCAGTGCAAGAAACAGACATCAGTCGCAATTTCAACTTGCGAAGCTGAATACATGGCAGCATCCAACTGCTGCTCTCAGGTTTTATGGATTCAGCAACAATTGCGCGACTATGGTCTGAATTTCTTACTCACTCCTATTTTAATTGATAACACTGCCGCCATCTCAGTAATTAACAATCCCGTGAAGCACAGTAAAACTAAGCATATTGACATTCGTCATCACTTCATACGGGATTGTGCTGAGAAGAAACTGATCAAGATCGAAAAAGTTGATACACTTGAAAATTTTGCTGACTTGTTTACAAAAGCGTTTGATAAATCCAGATTTCAAAACCTAATTGAACTAAATGGGATGATCAATCCCGAGTAACCATGTCTTTGTTTTTGATTTAAAAAAAAAAAAAAAAAAAAAAAAAAAAAAAAAAAAAAAAAAAAAAAAAAATGAGTCTTTATTGCTTAAAATTAGTCGGTTACCTCGGTTTGATGGACATCTCCTCGGATATGTTTTGGTCCTTGTTTTCGACTTAGGAAATGAGGATAGCCATTAACCGGAAGACTGAAAGTAACTAGGGCAGTGTTGACATGTTTTTCTTTCAGTTGCTGAAAATTAGTCGGTCATTCTTAGTAAGAAGGACACATACTTGCATGTGGTCGGTCCAGCTGATCCAATGGATCTTCAGGATAGCCGTTTACCTGATGACTTTGACATGATTGGGGCAATTGAATTCAAAACTTTATTTTGGGAAATGAAATTACTTTTCAAGTCTATTACTTCGTAAGAAGTTCTTTGCTGTGTTTAAAAGAAAATTGATCCACCCTTGGAAAATGATATATATACTGACTATGTGTGCCTAACTAGTGAAGTTATTAAGCTTAAAAGGCTTTAGAACAGTCATTGTATGTCATGGTAATTTTAATGGTGCGTAAAAGTGTATGTGATACTAACCTAAATTTACTCGAATTTAATGTGGAAACTCCTTAAGAGTTTTGCATGTCTTCATACATATCTTTTCGAAGGATAGGCAGAAAAGCAACTACCCAGTCATACACGAGCCCGTGAGTGTTCTGATTCCCGTGAAGAAAGCATTTCAAGACACTGCAGTGATCCAGATTCGGGACTTGCAGTAGTTTAGTACTCCGATGAAAACTCTTATGTGTGATTAAAAAAAAAAAAAAAAAAAAAAAAAAAAAAAAAAAAAAAAAAAAAAATGTACTTATGAGAAGTAGTGACAATAAACACGAGAACCGACACTTCTCAAGATTTCTCAAGTTTGGAGTAAGAAGAAAACGGGAAGCAGACAACGAGTATCTACAAGTTAATCAGACACTATGGGTCGAAGTCAATTCGGGGTGACTTGGGTATAGCCAAATACGCTTTGAGAATAGATAGAAGGCATCATTACCTCTGAATTGTTGCCAACTTAAATTTTTGAGCTTAACTGAACCTTAATCCGTATCACAGAAACAATGAAAACCATTTAAGTTATTACATGCTTACAACCTGTTTCTCTATGTCATAATACAGCCAAACACGGATCCAAGTGACAGTCACATAGTTAGTATGATTCCTGTTCGGATCTTTTCTAAAACGGAGTGGTCCCTGACTAGACTGAAATTTGATCCCTTATTTCGTTAAAATTTTATAAGTATTTTCTGTTTTTGTTGTTATATTTTTATTGTTGGTTACTGGGTCTTGATCATTTTTGTTTAACTCTTTTTGGTAACTTATAAGATATATTCAAGTTTTTTCAAACTGAAAGGGCTGTTTTTGTAATTATCGGGCGAAGTTGTTGAATCGGCGAAGTTGTACTTAACTTCGCTTAGGCGAAGTTAAGAATAACTTCGCCTGAACCAACTCAGCCCTATAAAAGGGGTTTTCTACAGTAAAATTTTTTATTAACTTTTTTTTCCGGCGAACTTAATCCTTAAATTTTTCCGGCGATCTTAGTTTTCAATTTCGATTTCGATCTTGTGTTCCTGTGTTTTCTACTTTACTTGTGGTATGTGTTGTCAAAACATCCTTTCATTCTCTTTATAATTTTATCCGGTTCGAGACCTCGGGTCGTCGAACACTCGAAGAACCCTCGAAACCAAGGTTTTCGACCTCACGTTACGTGTTCATGGACGACCTTTACGTCCATACACCATTGAAATATGATGTTCTTCTTGTGTATATCGTTTAATCGGTCCAAAAACATCGGATTTCGACCTCCGAATCCGAACAGTCGCCGTTTCTGTTTCACGCGAAGTTATGGTTTTGGCGAAGTTAATCTCAACTACGCCAGACACTTAAGTTCGCCTAGGGCGAAGTTATCCACAACTTCGCCTGGGCGAAGTTACCCACAACTTCGCCGTGGCGAAGTTATCATCAACTTCGCCTTGGCGAAGTTATCCACAACTTCGCCTTGGCGAACTTAACTGTAACTTCGCCTTGGCGAAGTTCTCCTTAACTTCGCCTATATCCTTTTCTTTTAACTGTTTTGTAGACGAATTTACTGATGAAGCGAAGTTGTCCCCAACTTCGCCTCAACTTTAATTTCGCCTGTGTATCTTACATCACAACTTCGCACTTGCTACACTGCGAACTTGTGAGTTACGTAAAACGTCTCTAACTTGATTTGTTTTGTGCAGATATGGCTGCAGTTGGAGGAACTGGTGGTGATGACGGTGATGACCAACGACAATTCTTTCCATCCCACAACCAATATATCACCTTAGATCCAGATGCACGAGGCTTAGATGATTTCAGGGAGATTATCACATTTCTCCAGCGATCAAGGATATTTCATGCTTTAACGACAACACTGCCCATCTCCCTGCCAAACATTGAGGACTTCTGGAAGACAGCTTACCTTGATTGCAGGGCTGAGCCTTCGGTGATACGAGCAACCGTAAATGGCCAAAACATACAATTCTCTTCTGAGGATATACGGTTGGCTCTGCAGTTCGGTGCAGAAACCAGAGATGACCCTACGGAATTCACAGCTCCTTTCCGTGATGGAGCATATTTGAGAATGGGTTATTCGGGTCCGCTGGGGGACTCACAAAGGAGGAAAGGCTTTCTGCTGGACCAATGGCGGTTCTTGATGCATGTGTTGATTGTTTGCATGTCCGGCAGGAAGGGAGGGACAGACGGAATGGGGGCAACGATGCAATCGGCTATGCTTGCGCTGACTTATAATCGCAGATACTCATTTAGTCAGATGATATTCTATGAGATTGATCGCCAAATACGGGCTGCGGCGCGCGAGCGATTCACTATGTATCCGCGCTTCTTGCAGATGATTATCAATCACATTGCTCCGTCTCTACCGCAAAGGCGCCCGATACGATTCGTTGAGTGTGTCACTAAGCGTATCTTCGCTCAGTGCAGGACGTCAAGCGCTCGGAGCAACCCTGAGCGTCGTCCCAGGCATACTCCTCTTTTCGGGTATCTAATTAACCCAGAGTATGTCCATGCAGGCGGGGATGAGTTCAGGGATCCCCAACCACATCAGGCGGCAGCACCTCATGCTGTATCAGCTGCGCCTGTTGTCACTTCTGCTGCTGTGCCAGCTACTTCATCGCAGGCTGTGTCTGCTGCTGCAAACATTGATCTGGATGCTGCCTTCAGTGGACACGGTCTGTTCGATATGGATCTCTCGGGTTCTCAGATTTTGGGTACTACCTCAGTGGCTACTTCGGTAGCTGAAACCGAGCTGGATGAAACATTTGCTGAGGCCAGACGGTTGTTGGTGACTCGGGAGAGGATATCGGGTAAGCGGCCGAGGGCTGTGGATGAGGATGAAGATGATGAAGATGAGGAAGAGGCAGTCCGACTTGTGCTGAAACGCTCACGTCGAGAACGACAAGGTATGGTCACTGGAGCGGGGGAGACTTCAAGGTTCGTACGATTTGCTCCGCCTGCCTTGTCAGGTATGTCTCTATTGCCTACTACTGCACAGGTTACTACGGTCGAGGCGTCGGCACCAGCAGTTGTGTCGCTACCACCCCAACTGGTTGATCCCCCGGTGGTAGTTGCACGCTTCGTCGACTCAACAATTACAACAACTGCAGGGTTACCTAGTGTACCACCTGCGGTCACTTCAGCTGCTACTTTTCCACCAACTCCAACGCCTGCTTCAGACTCTGAACGGATTGCTTCGCTGGAGCGTATTGTTGCTGTACAATCGAAGACCATTGACCGCCTGGTGGAAGCCAATCAAATCCAAGCCGCCCTCCTGGTAGAACACGGACGAACTATCGATGCCTTCAAGGAATTCTTGGCATCTCAGGGGGAGACGACTTGCAGGGGCGATGAGTTGAGGACAAAGAGACGACAAGATCATGACGATGATCCCAACGCACCTTCGGGTGCAGGTGGTGAGCTGCCAAGAACCTCTCAGGATCTTGGGGCTTCCACAGCTGAGGGGGAGTCAACTGATGCAGCGGGTGATGATGTTGTGGATGTTGATGACGATGCTGATGTTGAAGACGTCATCGATGCTTTGAAGGAGTTAGATGAGGAGGAGGTTGATGACTTTGTGAATGATGATGACGATGATGTGTTGCCCGTGGAGGAAATTGAAAGGATTGGAGAAAATATTGATGTGGTGAATGTGTTGGAAGAAGGAGAGATCGTGGATGACGCAGTGGAACATGAGATTCCAGCTGTTGAAAGAGCAGATTTGGGGGATGAGAATGTGGTAGATGATACGGTATGGGAGGAGCAACCAAATTGGAAAGAAGGGTGTGCTCAATGGTTTGTTAAAACTAAGAAGCCTGCAGTGCCAACAATGTTTAGAAAGACGTATAATATAAAGGGCTATGCAGAGTCGAAGAAAGGTATTATATGCTGGTTGTACGACAAAGAGTTGAAATTATTTGTGATCAAAAGGTACGACGGCATTCAATACTTTAAAAGATTATTGAGATCTCTAAACTCCCTACCGGAATGCGAGGTGAAAGAGTTAGCAAGACTGGGGCTAATTAACAGAAGTAACGATAATATGGCGAGAATTATTGAAAAGATCGTCTGGAAAGAAGCCATCAAAGACAAAAAGTTTGAACTGCTAAAGCCTCAGAAAGGAAGATTGATAGAAGATAAAGATAGGGGAATGAGGGCTGACGGAAAACCATGGATGGTTATGAAGTATAAACCAGTCCGACATCTGAAGGAAGTACCAATGAGAGTCATGCCCAAGAATGTCCTAACAGATCTGAAATGGTGGTATGTGGATTGCGAGACAGCTGAGGCGGTTATGGAAGATGAGGACGAACAAGAAGTTCTTCGGGTTTATGACCCGATGCATCTTGTTAATCTATCGCAGGCTGATCTGGAAGTGCTGAACAACAAGAAGATCTTCTACATTCCTGCTTGGAAGGATCAAGCGAGGAAATATCAAGGAGTTGTGTCGGTTTGTGTGAGAGAAGGGGCGCACGCGTGAAAGTGCAAGATTACAAGACTCAGAGATCAAGATATGAAGCTACTGCCAAGGGGGAGTCTGTTGGTACATGTTTGTCAGTAGTTCATAGTCTAGTATTTGTTATCGAGTCTGTAATATAGTTAATGGTTTGTTTATGTTTTGTTTTGTAAACTAGCGAAGTTATCAGCAAGTTCGCTATGGCGAACTTGCTGATTTAGCGAGGTTACTGACAACTTCGCCAGTGGCGAAGTTGTCGTGTTTAAATACACTGTTTCAGCCGAAACAGAAGAGGACGTGAGTTAGGGTTTTTGGTTACGCTTTGTTTCGTTTTGTTCTCTGTAACAGTGACTTACTGTCACGTGTTTAGTTATTCAATATAACGTGTTTACCTTATAGCTCGTGTTCATTGTTCGTGTATTCAATCTCTACAATATCTACACTCGTACCTATATACGCAGGGATTCCGCACCTGCGTTGTTAGAGATTTCCCGTGTACGATCCGCGTTCAGGAACCTACATATATATATATATTATTGTAAGGCCTATATTTGGCGATGTTGTAGTCGTATCGACTACTGATGTTACGTATGCCTACTTTGTGTTTGCATGCGTTGATTAGATGTTACGTGTTTGGGTTGTACGTTTGCTCGACCCTGATTTTATTAATTGGATGTTATATATAAATTTATATATATATATATATATATATATATATATAAGGATGTTCTTACAAGGATGTTTATATATATATGTATGTATATATATATGTATATATATATATGTTAGAGAATGATTCTTTATCAATGATGATGGCTTAACTGATGTATCCCTTTTATAGTTTAAAACTTTTGGAATGACTATCATGATTATTATTTCCTGATGTTTTTCATTTAAAACTTGAACTCACTCAGCTCAAGCTGACTTTGTGTGCATGTTAGTGTGAGTTTCAGGTTAGGAAGAGGATGCCTTATCGCTTGGACGTGCACGAAGCTACTTGGACGATGAAGGGCATACATGGATGGAAGATCTTATTTTGAACATTTTATTTTTAAAAAGTTTTATATATATAATTAAATTGGTTTTGGGCAATATTCCCGGGATTTTGGGAACTTATTTTATTATTTATGTTTTCCGCTGAATTATACTCTGAGATGGTTATTTTAATGAAAAGAATTGTTTTTAAGTTTAATTACTTTTACGAGTGTTTTGAATGAATAACAACTATGGGGTTCCCGGGGTTCGGGGCCTTACAAGTTGGTATCACAGCCATGGTTTGAGGTATCCGAGCATTCCCGAATGCTTGGACTCGAACTGTAAGAAAAAAACTAGTATGCCCATCGCGAGTAGCTGCACGCCAAGAGGTAACTTTAAATTACTTAGTCATTCCTTTTGAATTTGAAAGTTTCAAGTATGTGATTAACTGTTTAAGTGTTAGATAGAAGGCTAATGTGGTTAGGGGCAGGGGGTGATTAGGACGGGCGGGTAAAGTAAACGACTAATTACACTTGATCAATGTCATTAGCAGTTTACCCTTACCTTACATGTTCTAAATGCCACTTGTACCTGACCATATTAAAATTCTGTCTTTGTAGGGATAGTCATGGTTAGTACTCGAGCAGCTAAGAGAGGTGGTTCTAGTGTTCGTGGTCATGGTCGTGGTCGTAAGCCACGTGCCGAAGCCGAGAATGAGATTCCTACTTCCCATTAGGAGGTCCCGAATCATGAGGAGGGGGATAACTCCGCGTTAGATCCTGCTATGCCCGCGGCTATCACGGACGAGGTTTACCAGGTGCTCCATAGCGCCATTCCCGAGATCGTTGATGAGGCCGTTAGGGCCATGGAGGAGTCTATGGTTGGTAAGAGTTCGGGTAAAGAAAGGAAGTGTAGGTAGACGCAGGTTGATGAGGAGGAAGAGGTGTATGTTCCGAGTGGGGATGAAGATGAAGTGCGGACTGTTAGTGTGTCTACTCGGGGTTGCTCATATGGTGACTTTAAGAAATGTGACCCCCCCTTCTTTTGATGGTACTAAGGATGCGTTGGCAGCACATCAGTGGGTAAGGGAGATGGAGGTCGTTCTGAGAGTCAGTAAGTGTAAGGGGGATGACATGGTGACTTATGCTACCGCCTCTTTTCGTTCTGAGGCACTGTGTTGGTGGGACAACTTGGCACAGGCTATGGGTGATCGTTTGAGCAGGAGGATGACATGGGATCAGCTGAAGAAGTTGGTTCTTGATCAGTTTTGTCCTCAGCATGAATTGGATAAGATGGAACAGGAATTCTTGACCTTGGAGGCGGGTAGTATGACGCATCAGGAGTATACCACTAAGTTTAACCAGATAGCCCGTTTATGTCCCGATTTGGTTACTTCCGAAGCTAAGAGGATTAAAAAGTATGTGAAGGGGCTTCCGGAAGATATTCGTAGGGGTGTGGTGACCACTGACATGAAATATTTTCACTCGGTGGTTACCCTAGCAGGTACATTGTATGATCAGAGGGAGAAGTTACCGTCGACCGAGACAAGGAAGACTTGGAACACTAATTCGTACGGTAAGCGGCCCGGGGGAAACGATTTTAATCCGTTTGAGAAAAGGGTGAAGACTGAGACTTCTGAGTTTAAGAGGGATGCGGCATTTGGTAATTGCAAGAAGTGCGAGAAACCGCACAAAGGGGAATGTAAGAGTGGGTCTGGCTCCTGTTTTCGTTGTGATAAGACGGGACACCCCCATTTCGAGTGTCCGACGTTGACTTGTTTCCGCTGCAAGGGTTCCGGTCACTTGGCATCAAACTGTCCTACCAGTAAGTGTTTGGGGTCCGGTCAGGGGACTTCCTCGAAGGGGAAGATGGAAGGGAAGCCGAAGACCCGGGCGAGGGCCTTCAACATCTCCAATAGGGAGGCGAAGGATGATGCGGATGTTGTTTCAGGTACTTTTCCTTATTTTGCTTTTATTCCACCGTTATAGTTTCTTATTCCTTTGGAATCGTATGTGATGATCTTGTAACTAAGAAGTAGTATAATATTACCCCACGTACCTTTTTTACTTGATGAATTACAGGCGTCGGTCTTATTTTATTCGGGCGCCAGTAGAAGTTTCGTGTCTACCGCGTTCCGTTCCACGTTGAATAAATCACCCGAGCGCGTAGTCGATGTGTTTGAGGTTGAGGTCGCCGTAGGAAAATCCGTTCCCGTGTCTAGGGTCATTCAAGGTTGTTCCATCGAGTTGTCTGGGTATAGATTTCCAGTGCGGTTGTACTTGATGCCGTTTGGCGGTTTCGATGTGGTGCTTGGGATGGATTGGCTCGCAAGTGTTGATGCTCAGATCGTTTGTGGTCAGAAACTTGTACGTCTGAGGGCCCTGGATGGGACCCAAATTAAGGTCTTCGGTGACCGGAATAGTGCGACGCCACATATCATATCAATGCTTAAGGCGGGAAGGTTGATGCAGCGGGGCTGCGGGGCGTATCTAGCGTATGCTATAAATATGAAAACCGAGGTGGCTACCGTCGGTGATGTTCCTATCGTTCGGGATTTCCCGGATGTATTTCCAGATCATTTGTCAGATGTGCCGCCGGACTGCGAGGTCGAGTTCCAGATAGACCTTGTGCCGGGCGCAAAACCCGTTGCTCGAGCCACTTACCGTCTTGCACCGAATGAGATGAAGGAACTTATGGCCTAGTTGGAAGACTTACTCAACAAGGGCTTCATTCGACCGAACATCTCATCTTGGGGTGCCCCGGTCCTGTTCGTTAAGAAGAAGGATGGTAGCATGCGAATGTGCATTGACTACCGTGAATTGAATAAGCTCACTGTTAAAAATCGGTACCCTCTCTCGAGAATTGACGACTTATTTAATCAGCTCCAAGGAGCTAGTTGGTTCTCGAAGATCGACCTTAGGTCCGGTATCATCAGTTGAAAATTCGGGTGGAAGATATTCCTAAGACCGCCTTCCGGACCCGTTATGGACATTATGAGTTCCTCGTGATGTCTTTCGGTTTGACCAACACACTGGCTGCGTTCATGGATCTTATGAACCGGGTGTGTAGACCGATGCTCGATTGTTCAGTTATTGTGTTCATTGACGACATTCTTGTATACTCCAAAAGCGAATCCGATCACGCTGGTCATCTCACGGAAGTTTTGGAAGCTCTGCGAAAGAACAAGTTGTATGCGAAGTTTTCTAAGTGTTCTTTTTGGTTGCGTAAGGTTCAGTTCTTGGGTCATGTTATTAACCCAAGTGGTATTTTGGTTGACCCTGCAAAGGTGGAAGCCGTGAATGAATGGGAATCTCCTAAGTCTCCAACCGAAATTCGTAGCTTTCTAGGCTTGGCGGGGTATTACCGCTGCTTCATTCCCGACTTTTCAAAAATTGCCTCATCATTGACCAAGTTGTCCAAGAAGAGCGTTAAGTTCGTTTGGGGTACTGAGCAGGAGGGGGCTTTTCTCGAATTGAAGAACAGGTTGACGCATGCCCCGATTCTAGCTTTACCCGATGGCACCGATGATTTAGTGGTTTATTCTGATGCCTCATACCAGGGACTTGGGTTTGTTCTGATGCAGCGAGGCCGAGTCATCGCTTATGCCTCACAGCAGTTGAAGCCTCATGAGGTGTATTATCCTACTCACGATTTAGAGCTGGCGGCGGTTGTGTTTGCGCTTAAGTTGTGGAGGCATTATTTGTACGGTGTTCCTTGCGTTATCTATACCGATCATAAGAGCTTAAAGTATTTCTTTGAACAAAAGGAACTGAATATGCGACAGCGTCGATGGTTGGAATTGATTAAGGATTATGACCTGGAGATTATGTACCATCCCGGTAAGGCTAACGTGGTGGCCGACGCGTTTAGCCGGAAGGAGAGACCAAAACCTATTCGTGTGAAATCTTATCAACTTATTCTTAAACCCGATATTTTAAAACAAATAGCCAACGTCCAGAATGAAGCTTTGCAGGTGGAATGGATTATGTCAGAACGTATTTGGGGTCAGGAAAAGTTGTTGGAAGATGTCGATGATGGGGTGAAGTATAAGGATGTGCGTTTATGGGTACCAAAGTATGGGGGATTAAGAGGTAAAATTTTGGATGAAGCACACAAGTCGTGCTATTCCATTCATCCGGGCGCGACCAAGATGCACCAAGACCTGAAAAAGAATTATTGGTGGCCTGCGAAGAAGTTTGAGGTGGCTCAGTATGTGAGTAAGTGTTTGACATGTCTACAAGTTAAGGCCGAGCACCAGAAGCCTTTCGGGGAACTTCAACCATTGGAAATACCTGAGGGGAAATGGGAGCATCTTACGATGGATTTTGTGACTAAACTGCCTCGTACTCCTAGGGGTAGTTATGACACCATTTTGGTAATCGTTGATAGATTGACCAAGAGCTCATTTCTTGCCGATACGAGAAACATTTAATTCTGAGCAGCTGGCTGATGTGTTTATTCGTGAGATCGT
Source organism: Bidens hawaiensis (assembly GCF_021521415.1). Lineage (NCBI taxonomy): Eukaryota > Viridiplantae > Streptophyta > Magnoliopsida > Asterales > Asteraceae > Bidens > Bidens hawaiensis. The sequence goes on from NW_027499282.1 coordinate 79,245, forward strand.
TTCTAGGCACGGGGTGTCGGTATCTATTGTTTCGGATAAGGATACACGTTTCACCTCCAGGTTATGGAAGAAATTTCACGAGGAGATGGGTACCAAACTCCTCATCAGTACCGCTTATCACCCGCAGACGGATGGTCAGTCTGAGAGGACCATTCAGACCCTTGAGGATATGTTGCGGGCTTGTGTTATTGATTTTGGTGGTAGTTGGGATCATCACTTACAGTTGGTAGAGTTCTCGTATAATAACAGTTATCACGCCATGATTGGGATGCCACCTTTTGAGATGTTGTATGGTAGGAGGTGTAGGACTCCAGTCTGTTGGGGTTCCATTGGTCAGAAACAGTTGGGTAGTTTGGAGGCGGTTGAGGCTACAACTGAGAAGCTAGATAAGATTAAGGCTATTATAAAGGCCGCTCAGGATCGCCAAAAGTCCTATGCGGACAAAAGGCGAAGACCTATTGTGTTTGAGGCTGGGGATCAGGTTATGTTGAAAGTTTCTCCTTAGAAGGGTATTATCTGTTTTCGTAAGAGGGGGAAGCTTAGTCCAAGGTTTATTGGTCCGTTCCGTATATTGTCCCGTGTTGGTGAGGTAGCGTATAGGTTGGAATTGCCCGATGAGCTTGCAGGGATTCATCCTACTTTCCACGTGTCCCATTTGAGGAAATGTTTAGCAGATGAGGAGGCCCATGTGCCTCTTGATGATATTGAGCTTGATGGTAAGCTGAACTACGTTGAGGAACCTATTGCAATACTTGACCGTCAGGAAAGGCGTTTGAGGAATAAGGTGGTTGTAAGACCCCGAATCCCGGGAATCCTACAGTTGGTAATCACATCCACAAATTCACAAAAATTTAAAACCAAACGATTCTTTGTATTTAAAACAAGTTCAGAGTAAATAATAGCGGAAAAGTTTAAGTATTAAAAATCCCAAAACACGGGTACAGGTGTCCAAAATCAAAATTTAAATACTTATGGTAATAATTTAAAAGAAACAGTTTGCGTTATTAATCCTTCGACTAGATGTGCCTTCAACCGTCCGAGTAGTCTCTAGCACGTCCAAGCGGAAATCTCTAATCCTCAACCTAAAAGTCAATCTAACATACACACAAAGTCAGCTTGAGCTGAGTGAGTTTAAGTTTTCATAAACAATAATTCATACTTTATTTCAAAGCTATAGTTATAAACAATAGAGAAGGTATAAATAAAATAAATTATACATAATTCACCAAGTAATACAATCATCGTCGAACACACGTACACGGGCCTCTCCACCACGAGTCAAGACTCGAGTAATATATTTGACCCGGACGCGGTAAGACCTAAGCATATGACACGAGCCTCTACACCACGAGTCAAACCCGAGTAATATATTTGACTCGGTCACAGCTTATACATCCAAGCACGAGATACGGGCCTCCTCACCCCGGGTCTTCCCCAAGCAATATATTTGACCCGATCACGGCTCAACATCAGGGTCGAGCAAACGTACAACCCAAACACATAACATCAGTGCATGCAAACACAAAGTAGGCATACACAACATCAGTAGTCGAAACGACTACAACATCGCCAAATATAGGCCAAGCAATAATGTATATACATATATATATATATATATATACATATATATATATATATATATATATATATATATATATATATATATATATATATATATATAACATCCCAAGGACTACCATTGCTAGCAAGCCTATATAAATTCGTTTAAAAATATTTCAAGAGTTTAAATATCAAAACGGGATTATAAAACATTACAAGAGTTTAAATATAAAAACGAGATTATAAGACATTCCAAGAGTTTAAATATAAAAACGGGATTATAAAACATTCCAAGAGTTTAAATATAAAAACGAGATTATAAAACATTCCAAGAGTTTAAATATAAAAACTGGATTATAAAACATTCCAAGAGTTTAAATATAAAAACTGGATTATAAAACATTCCAAGAGTTTAAAATATAATTCGGGATACGAACAGTTAGGCCATTATCAACACTAAGTATTCGTACTTAGACATCTATACACATCCATATATTTATATCCCTATAAATACCGTCCAAATAATAACATCAGGGTCGAGCACACGTACAACCCAAACACGTAACATCTCATCCAAGTAATAACATCAGGGTCGAGCACACGTACAACCCAACACGTAACATCAGTGCATGCAAACACAAAGTAGGCATACACACATCAGTAGTCGAAACGACTACAACATCGCCAAATATAGGCCAAACAATAATTTATATATATATATATATATACACACATACATACTATAACATTCCAAGGCCAACTATATACTAGCAAGCCTATATAAAATAGTTTAAACGTTTCATTAGGAAAAATTGTTTAATACTTGGAATTAATACTAGGCCTAATAGTAACCTTGAGCCTAGACCATAAGTAATTTTAGTACCCGGGTAATAAATTTGACCCGGCCGTGATAACCATGCATACACACATCAATAAGCCTACTCACATCATTCTTAGTCTCGAGGAACTAAATATCATCACACAACCGTAGGCTATAAGGTAACACATACTCATACATACATACATACATACATACATACCTCCATACATTCATACATATATATATATATATATATATATATATATATATATATATATATATATATATATATATATCATCCCAAGACATTCCAAATTACAAGTAAACCTATGGGCCATAAGGTAATATATATTAATCAGTCCAATACATGAACTAAGTAAATAGGTTTACTCGCATTCAATTACTACCAAGCCTATTAACATCATCGAGTCTAGACCATATTCAGGTATATAACCTTAAGGAATATAAGACCATAAACGAGTCTACAATATCCTAAGGCATAAAATATAGTTCACAAATAGTTTCATAAATGCACAAATATGAATAAGGCTATGTAATACCATCCAAATAGTTGTAACGAGTAAAATCATTTAAAATTGTATTTCGGTGTGTATACTAGCCCAAAACGTAAAAGAGTAAAAAGGGCATCATGAACTCACCTGAATCAATCGAACACCTGCAACGAGCTAGGAAATCCCTAAGTGCACAATCACAAGCAAGGGCCTGTAAATTATACCCAACGCGTTACTAAACTAGACTGTAAGAACACTCTAGCCTAATGGGCCGTTCAGGCCCAACACTCCGGCCCAATACCTAACAACTGGGCCCAAGGCCCAATACTTTGGCCCAAGGCCCAACAACTCGGCCCAAGGCCCAGCACTTGGCTGAAGGCCCAACAACATGGCCCAAGGCCCAAGGATAATCAAATCGGGTCGAATGCGCGTGAAATAAACCTTAAAACCATTTGTTAAACGAATCAGCCCCGAATGGACCAAATTCCATTTTAAATATTTTCATTCACCAAGATTATGTCACCCGAGTTGATAGGGTTGACGGTTCCTTTTTACAACTCTTACTTTAACGTTTAAACGAAAATTCGCGCACCGCCGACTCGATTAACGAAGCTCTAACCACGACAGCCCCGTGCATCAAAAATATAATTTTCCCACAGCCCTTAAACCCCCCTAGGGCTATACAAACTGATTCGGTCGGTCCTCCGATCGTTTAACGCATCAAACTCAACAATTGCCAATCCTACACCCGATAAACCCTAGTTTTCGAACTAAAATCGATTGACCGACCTAAACACCTCCATTGGCCAAGAAATTTTAGTATGATGCAAGTGACATACCTAGGAAGTTGACGGAGCATGAACGTCAACTATAACAGCCCCGAAAGATGCGAGAAAGGGCAGCCACCGGTTAAGCCTAAAATGAACTTATCGATCAATACGAATATAACATGCAGATTTTAGCATGCAAAGATGTATCTTATTACATAGGAAACCATGGAATTAAATTATTAAATTTTTACAAGTGTTGGATAAATATCTTAAGTTTATAAAAATATTTTTATTATATTTTTCTAGTGGACACAAAAATCATAAAAATTCTTCCAACACAGAAAGGTATGTGCAGCTATTTCAGCTGCGCAACAAAATGGTTTTATTTTTTATAAAATTCATTAGCCAGCCAAATTAAACGATTTCAATTGGGTTTGGTTCCTAACTCAAAATATTAACTTCCAGAAGTGGAACCAACCAATTTAGACTTGTCGAAAAAAGGTTATGATGTCGGGAAGATAGACCAGAATCCGACATCCCGCATCAGCTTTGACACTCGATTTTATAAAATCATAAAAACTATTCAAATATCATCCAAAAATTACGTATTATACCTTTCTCGAAACTAGACTCAAATTAGAACATCATGGAATCAAGAATCGATCAAAAACAGTGGATTAACATCGCGTTACAGACCCTACAATAAACGTATACGAATCTGTCAGCAAGCTGTTATCATCAAAACTCAATCTTATCGACCAATAAGCGCGTTAATATGATCAATTAAGGTGTAAAAAGACACGGGGAATCATAAAACCGACCTTGAATAGAAGTTTTCATGGCTGAAACTTGGCTGGGCAGAAGAAAAACGAGCAGGGGGGGTCTAGGTCCGACGGCTGCAAATAGGTTTAGGGTTAGAGTTTTCTTTTGTTTTATGATATAAAATAGTTACATCCAAGTCCCTCCAAATTGAAGTATGAAGCAACTTGGGTGGAAAGTTAAGTGAGAACGTTTACGAGGTTTGCAAGGAGCTCCCGGGAGAATGCCGGGTCAAGCCCGAAAGGTGTACATAACACTACAAGATTAAACCTTTTGTCGGAAATTAACGGGCGTTACAGTGGTTAGACAGGTGAAGGTGCAGTGGAGGCAACGTAGGGGTTCTGAGGCTACTTGGGAGTCCGAAGCCGAGATGATGAAACTCTATCTGCAGTTGTTCCTGTCACGTCGGGATTCGGGGACGAATCCCATTGTAAGGGGGGTGGACTTGTAACGCCCGTTAATTTCGGTTCCAAGAGTTAAAGCTTGTAAAGTATGTATATTTCTCGGGATTTAACCGACGTTTCTCGGAAGTCTTTACGTCATCTCGGTACGTTAAACCATTTAACTTTTCTTCCATAATGCCTTATACTTCAAATTGGAGGGACTTGGATGTAACTTCTTATATTATAACATAAAACAAAAAAAAAACTAACCTAACCCTAACTCTAACAGCGCCGATCGAACCAGTACCCCCCTAGCGATTTTTCTTCTATGCAGCTGAGATTAAACCGTAAAAACTTCAATTCAAGGTTGGTTTTATGATTCCCCATGTCTTTTACACCTTAATTGATCTTTATATTACGCGTATTGATCGATTAATGGCTTGTTGTAGGCTAACCGGGTGGCTGTCCAATTGAGCATTTCCGGGACTGTTTTGGTTGAGGTTTTTGCACCAAAATCTTGCTAGGTATGTCTAGTATAACATACTTAAGTATCGTGTTCATTGGTGTTCGTTTGATTGGTCAACTAGTTGTAGCTTGATTGTTAGTGTTTGGTTGACTAGAATTGTAGTTTGGTGCGTTTAACACGAGAGTTGAAGTGATTAACGACCAATTCAGCTCGGGGACACTCGGTTTGATGTACGGGCTGTTGAAAATTCATTTTTATAAGTTATGGGGCTGAATTGGTTGTCGGTTACTCCTACGGGTTGGTACAATGCGCAATTGTGTTTATTGAATAGTTGGTGCGTTGTACTTGTGGGTTACCGAGCCATTTGACTCGTGTGGCGTCGTGTGGACTTGTTGGCTGTGATTTTATCATAATGGGTCCACACGGGGCTGAGTTGGATGTTAACGTCCTAAACGACTCCTAAACGCGCGTGTTAGTGTCACCTAGTGCTCCTGGGGGGCAAATTGGGAATTCTTTATTCCCGGGAGTACCTAAAGGTTGTTTTGGTGAATGTGTGACCTCGGGGGCTGTTGTGATTAAGTTTGATGAGGTCGAAGGTTTAGGTAACTCGAAAAACCATGTTAGAACGTATCGTTGGATAAACGAGTCATCTTGATGTCATTAGTATTGATTGAATGTAAACCGACAGGTGGTTGAGTTTTGGGATTACTTAAGGATTCTCTAGCTTGTGTTGAATCTGTGTCTTGTGTCAGGTGAGTTCATGATGTCCTTTTTAACTCTTTTTAAGTTTTAGTCTAGCATGCACACCTAAGTGATTTTATTTGATGAAATGTTTAAACTATTTTATATAGGCTTGCTAGTATATGGTAGGCCTTGGGATGTTATAGTACGTATATATATATATATATATATATATATATATATATATATATATATATATATATATATATATATATATATATATATATATATATATTATATGGCCTATATTTGGCGATGTTGTAGTCGTATCAACTACTGATGTTACGTATGCCTACTTTGTGTTTGCATGCGTTGATGAGATGTTACGTGTTTGGGTAGTACGTTTGCTCGACCCTGATGTTATTAATTGGATGTTATATATATATATATATATATTTATATATATATATAGGGATGTACTTATAAGGATGTTTATTTATATATATATATGTTAGAGAATGATTATTTATCAATGATGATGGCTTAGCTGATGTATCCCTTTTATAGTTTAAAACTTTTGGAATGACTATCATGATTATTATTTCCTGATGTTATTCATTTAAAACTTGAACTCACTCAGTTCAAGCTGACTTTGTGTGCATGTTAGTGTGAGTTTCAGGTTAGGAAGAGGATGCCTTATCGCTTGGACGTGCACGAAGCTACTTGGACGGTGAAGGGCATACATGGATGGAAGATCTTATTTTGAACATTTTATTTTTAAAAAGTTTTATAAATATAATTAAATTCGTTTTGGGCAATATTCCCGAGATTTTGGGAACTTATTTTATTATTTATGTTTTCCGCTGAATTATACTCTGAGATGGTTATTTTAATGAAAGGAATTATTTTTAAGTTTAATTATTTTTACGAGTGTTTTGAATGAATAGCAACTGTGGGGTTCTCGGGTTTCGGGGCCTTACAAGTTGGTATCAGAGCCATGGTTCGAGGGATCCGAGCATTCCCGAATGCTTGGACTCAAACTGTAAGAAAGAAACTAGCATGCCCATCGCGAGTAGCTGCACGCCAAGAGGTAACTTTAAATAACTTAGTCATTCCTTTCGAATTTGAAAGTTTCTAGTATGTGATTAACTGTTTAAGTGTTAGATAGAAGGCTAATGTGGTTAGGGGCAGGGGGTGATTAGGACGGGCGGGTAAAGTAAACGACTAATTACACTTGATCAACGTCATTAGCAGTTTACCCTACCTTACATGTTCTAAATGCCACTTGTACCTGACCATATTAAAATTTTGTCTTTGTAGGGATAAGTCATGGTTAGTACTCAAGCAGCTAAGAGAGGTGGTTCTAGTGTTCGTGGTCATGGTCGTGGTCGTAAGCCACGTGCCGAAGCCGAGAATGAGATTCCTACTTCCCATTAGGAGGCCCCGAATCATGAGGAGGGGGATAACCCCGTGTTAGATCCTGCTATGCGTGCGGCTATCGTGGACGAGGTTTACCAGGTGCTCCATAGCGCCATTCCCGAGATCGTTGCTGAGGCCGTTAGGGCCATGGAGGAGTCTATGGTTGGTAAGAGTTCGGGTAAAGAAAGGAAGGGTAGGGAGATGCAGGTTGATGAGGAGGAAGAGGTGTATGTGCCAAATGGGGATGAAGATGAAGTGCGGACTGTTAGTGTGTCTACTCGGGGTTGCTCATATGGTGACTTTAAGAAATGTGACCCCCTTCTTTTGATGGTACTAAGGATGCGTTGGCAGCACATCAGTGGGTAAGGGAGATGGAGGCCGTTCTGAGAGTCAGTAAGTGTAAGGGGGATGACATGGTGACTTATGCTACTGCCTCTTTTCATTCTGAGGCACTGTGTTGGTGGGACAACTTGGCACAGGCTATGGGTGATCGTTTGATCAGGAGGATGACATGGAATGAGCTGAAGAAGTTGTTTCTTGATCAGTTTTGTCCTCAGCATGAATTGGATAAGATGAAACAGGAATTCTTGACCTTGGAGGCGGGTAGTATGACGCATCGGGAGTATACCACTAAGTTTAACCAGATAGCCCGTTTATGTCCCGATTTGGTTACTTCCGAAGCTAAGAGGATTAAAAAGTATGTGAAGGGGCTTCCGGAAGATATTCGTAGGGGTGTGGTGACCACTGACATGAAATATTTTCACTCGGTGGTTACCCTAGCAGGTACATTGTATGATTAGAGGGAGAAGTTACCGTCGACCGAGACAAGGAAGACTTGGAACACTAATTCGTACGTTAAGCGGCCCGGGGGAAACAATTTTAATCTGTCTGAGAAAAGGGTGAAGACCAAGACTTCTGAGTTTAAGAGGGATGCGGCGTTAGGTAATTGCAAAAAGTGCGAGAAACCGCACAAAGAGGAATGTAAGAGTGGGTCCAGCTCTTGTTTTAGTTGTGATAAGACGGGAAACCCCCATTTCGAGTGTCCGACGTTGATTTGTTTCCGCTGCAAGGGTTCCGGTCACTTGGCATCAAACTGTCCTACCAGTAAGGCGTTGGGGTCTGGTCAGGGGACTTCCTCGAGAGGGAAGATGGAAGAGAAGCCTAAGGCCAGGGCGAGGGCCTTCAACATCTCCAAGAGGGAGGCGAAGGATGTGATTAACTGTTTAAGTGTTAGATAGAATGCTAATGTGGTTAGGGGCCGGGGGTGATTAGAATGGGCGGGTAAAGTAAACGACTAATTACACTTGATCAACGTTATTAGCAGTTTACCCTTACCTTACATGTTCTAAATGCCACTGATACTTGACCGTGTTAAAATTCTGTCTTTGTATGGATAAGTCATGGTTAATACTCGTACTGCTTAGAGAGGTCGTCCGTGTTTTCGTGGCCGTGGTCGTAAGCTACGTGCTGAGGCTGAGAGTGAGATTCCTTCATCCCAGCAGGAGGAAACCCCGATTCATGAGGAAGGGGAAACCCCTAAGGATGTTCGTATGGGGATTTCTGGAAGTGCGACCCTCCCGTTTTCGATGGTACCAAAGATGCGTTGGCAGCTCATCAGTGGATTAGAGAGATGGACGCCGTATTGAGGGTCAGTAAGTGCAAAAGGGAGGACATGGTGACTTATGCACCTGCCTCGTTTCGTTCCGAGGCGCTGTGTTGGTGGGATAATCTAGCTCATGCTATGGGTGATCGTTCAATTAGGTGGATGGCTTGGGAAGAGTTGAAGCAGTTGGTTATCGATCATTTTTGCCCTCTGCATGAATTAGATAAGATGGAGCAGGATTTCTTAGCTCTAGAAGCGGGTGATATGTCACATCGAGAGTATACTACAAAATTCAACCAATTGGCTCGTTTATGTCCCGATCTAGTTACACCTGAGAGTAAAAGAATCAAAAAGTACGTGAAGGGTCTTCCGATAGATGTTTGTAGGGTTGTGGTGACCACAGGCATGAGCTCCTTCCATTCGGTGGTTACCCTGGCAGGTACATTGTATGAACAGAGAGAGATGGTGAGCCCAACTGAGTCTGGGAAAGATTGGAAACCGAGCTCTAACTCCAACGGCAAGCGTTATGGGGGCAGTGATTCTGTGTCGGACGGGAAGGAAGCGAGGGCAAGGACGTCGGATCGTAATGGTAAAGGGTATAACGATAGATGCAGGAAATGCGGGAAACCTCATAGGGGGGAGTGTAGGCTTGGGACTATCCCTTGTTTTCGTTGTGGGGAGACGGGACACCCCCACTATGAGTGCCCGTCGTTGACATGTTACCGGTGTGAGGGGTCTGGTCATTTGGCCTCTCGATGTACTGAGCGTAAGGCGGGAGGTTCTAAGCGGGGAGAATCTTCTAGAGTTAGGTTGGAAGGCGAAACAAAGGCTAAGGCTAGGTCCTTCAGTATCTCGATGAAGGAGGCAAAGGAGGATGTGGACACCATTTCAGGTAACCCCTTGTAATTGTTTTCTTGTTAAAAATTGTGCTGTCTATTTATCTCCTTCTCGAAAGCTTTCGTGTGTAATTGTCTGGCTAGGAGGTAGTAACATAGCCTTAGTAAGAGTGCTATGTATACCCGATCCATGTATGATGTGATGTTTTGAATTGTCTCAATCCATGCTCGTTCCTGTGTGGCGGGATTCGGGGACGAGTCCCATCTTTAGGGGAGTAGACTTGTAACGTCTGTTAATTTCCGATAAAGGTTTCACCTTGTAGTGTTGTGTGCTCCTTTCGGGCTTGACCCAGTATTCTCCCGGGAGCTCCTTGCCACCTTCGTAAGCTTATCATACTTAAATTTTCTTAGGAATTCAACTCTTAGTAAAGTGGAGGGGCCAGAATGTTACTTTGTTATTATATTTTATATATAAAAAAAAAATTTAAACCCTAACCCTAACCATATGTCCGATCGGCGCCCCCCTTGACCCTCCCTTCTCGATTTTCGTGCAAGCCAGCCCATCTCCGGCCGTCCAAAGTTCAATTCCAGGTCGGTACGACAGTCCTACAACTCTTTTTCACCTTATTTCATCCATATGACGCATTCATTCGTCGAAATTCGGTTGTTTTTAGGCTTGTCGGAGGGCTGTCCAATTGAGTTGTTCCGGGGCTGTTTTGGCTAAGGTTTTTGCACCAACATCTTCCTAGGTATATCTAGTATAACATACTTTAAAATCATGTCCATTGGTGTTAGTTTGATTGGTCAACTAGTTGTAGTTTGAAAGTGGATATTCGGTTGTCTAGAATAGCAAATTGTTGCGTTTAACGCGTGTATTGGAGTAATTAACGACCAATTCAGTTCGGGTGACCTTGGTTCGGGTTACGAGCTGTTGAAAAATCATTTTATAAGGTTTGGGGCTGAATTGGTTGTCGGTTACTCCAACGGGTCGGTACAACGCGCAATTGCGTTTATTGAATAGTTGGTGCATTGCACTTGCGGGTTACCGACCCATTTGACTCGTGTAGCGTCGTGTGGACTTGTTGGCTGTGATTTTATCATAACGGGTCCACACGGGGCTGAGTTGGATGTTAATGGCCTAAACGACTCTTAAGCGCGCGTGTTAGTGTCACCTTGTGCTTCCGGGGGCAAATTGGGAATTCCTTATCCCCGGGGGTACCAAAGGATCGTTTTGGTGAATGTGAGGCCTCGGGGACTGTTGTGACTTAGTTTGATGAGGTCGAGGCTTAGGTAACTCGAACCATGTTAGAACGTCTCGTAGGATAAACGAGTCCTTTCGATGTCATTAGTAATGTTTGAATGTAAACCGGCAGGTGTTTGAGTTTTGGGATTTCATAGGGATCATCTAGCTCGTGGTGAATTTGTGTCTTATGTCAGGTGAGTTCATGATGCCCCTTTTTACTCTTTTATGTTTTGGGCTAGCATGCACACCTAAGTGTTTTTCTTACTTGATGAAATGTTTTAAACGATTTTATATAGGCTTGCTAGTATATGGTAGGCCTTGGGATGTTAAAAATATATACATATATATATATATATACACACATTATTATTTGGCCTATATTTGGCGATGTTGTAGTCGTTTCGACTACTGATGTTGTGTATGCCTACTTTGTGTTTGCATACGGATGGATGGTGATCTTGGCCGGGCCAAACTCTACTACTCAGGTTCTTAAATCCTGTGGCGGGCCCTGAAAAGCCGTGAGGGGGGAGGCTCATCTGGCATGATCATCATCGGATGATACGTGTTTGGGTTGTGCGTGTGCTCGACCCTGATGTTATAGTGGATGTTATATATATAGGAATGTACTTGAAAGGATGTGTATATATATATTTTGTATATGTATGTATGAGAATGTTTAGTCTTCGGTAATGATGACTTAATAGATGCACTCTTTTTATTTTTAAACTTTTGGTATGACTATCATAATTGTTATTATTGATATTATTTACTTAAAACTTGAACTCACTCAGCTCAAGCTGACTTTGTGTGTATGTTAGTGTGAGTTTCAAGTTAGGAAGAGGGTGCCTTATCGCTTGGACGTGCACAAAGCTACTTGGACGGTGAAGGGCATACGTGGATGGAAGAATGTATTTTGAACAATTTTCTTTTAAATAGTTTCATGAATTATATTTAAAATTTGGTTTTGGCCAAAATTCCTGGGTTTTAGGGAACTTACTTTACTATTTATGTTTTCCGCTGAATTTACACTCTGAGATGTTTGTTTTAATGGAAGAAACCGTTTTCAAGTTTAATTATTTTATTAAGTATTTTGTATGAATACCAACTGTGGGGTTCCCGGGGTTCGGGGCCTTACAGTTAAAATTCTTTCAAAGTTTAAATATAATATTTTAATATAAAACGCCATAAAATGCTAATGAAAATATATTAAATAATGCAAAATCCCTTTATCTAAATTATTCTTTAACTTTATTAATTTTGTAGTTAGATTATGTTTCTGTTTTTAATTATAGTTCATGAAGTTCATCGTATCGAGTTCTTTTAACGCGCTTTCGGTTACTTCGGTTTCGTTATCATGCTTTTGGTTTTCGTTGCAATATTATCTTCAATTCCAAGGTGAGTTTTCACAACCCCATTTTAAACACTTTCATATTTTGGGGTGGCATATGTATCCTTTATAAACTTCAAGATTTATTACTTCGATTTCTTACAAACTACAATTCATATCACGTACTTGTGTGCTTATTTGTTATATAGGTGGATTTCAAGTGGTTGCCTCAATAAGTATGATCATACGCCCCCCTTTGCACCCAGGTCCATTTGTATCGGGTGGAAAAGGGACCTCATTATCAAAGTACGTTGGTATCCCCAACTGGAAAGGACCTTCGTTTATTCTTTACACTCAGGTCCATTTGCATCGAGTGTAAAGAACCCTTTATGTGCTTTTCACAAGTTTTCATGGAATTGTATGGTTTTTATATTATATGTATCAAACTGTGAAAGTCTCACCAGCTATATTTATAGCTGACCGTATTTTATACATATGTTACAGGTGTAGAGATATGAGGATGAAAGTTAGAAGACACATGGCATGCCTATAGGATATTCAATGAACAACTTACCATTCATTTATTTATTGTTTCACCTTATATTATTTGATAAACTTGTGTTACATGATGATTTAAATGAAATAATGTTATTATGGTCACCTAATAGTGTCACGTGTGTTTTAGCAATCTGTACGTTACACCCAGGCGTTTCGCTTTAGCCGGGGTGTTACACATTGGTATCAGAGCCGTAGCTATAAGATAGGACATTAGATGTAGTGTTCTAGGTAGCTATAGCTTATTTGTTAACTGTTTAGGTTGCATGATAAAATTATGTGAGCCTTTACTTGATTGTTTAAACACACTTACTATTACTGTATTACTATACTGCTGATTTCATTGACGCCTCATGAACACAAGTACACACAAACACACAAGTCCAAGGCTTAGGCCTAGAACAAGTTTTCTCAAAGGCAATTTCAAGCAATTTTCAAATTCGGTGTTCCGATAGTTGATCTTCTTAAAGACCATGTCCCCTTTGTGATAAGGATATGGCTGCACTCCTTAGGATGTCACACAAGTCATGGTGGTTCATGCGACGTGTGACTCCGACCCTCAATGTTTTACAATGCGTTTTAACTGAAAGTTTGTCAAGTCGTGGTGATACACGAATAACCAGCTTTTGGTTCGATTTAATTATGCGTTTTGATTATACATTTTAACTGAAAATCTGTCAAGTCGTGGTGATACACAAATAACCAGCTTTTGGTTCGATTTAATTATGCGTTTTGATTATACGTTTTAACTGAAAATCTGTCAAGTCGTGGTGATACACGAATACCCAACTTTAGGTTCGATTTGATTACACATTTTTAGTTTTATTGGAACATACAAATTATGATGATTCATACAACATGTGATTCCAAAGACTTAATTGTTCATATCACGATTTTGAAAAGTCATTGGGTTATGTGAGTACTTGAGTTTTTAACTCGTTTTCTGTGGTTACATATTCACTGAAATTTCTAAAAGTCGTGCTATTACAAGAATTGTCGAATTTAAAGTTGTTTTCTTTATTTATATATTCACTTACTGTTTCGGGTTTAAAATTTAAAATTCGAAAAGTCATTGTGATGTATGAATAATCAATTTTCAATACTCATTTCCTCGTGTGTTTTAAAGTTGAGGATTCAAAAAGTCATGGTGATGCATGAATTGTTGATTTTCAGTTCATTTTCTTTATATAATTTGTTTATTACTATGGTTTTAATTGAAAATTCGAAAAGTTATGGTGGTACATAAACACTCGATTTTCAATTCGATTTCATACTTATGTTAAGTTTGTACTAATTCCATGTTTTTTATTTCAAAATATGATATATATTTTTTTTCATATGTTTATTCCGAGATTAATTAGATTATTATTGAAATTCGAAAACTTATAAGCATTTCAATTTTGATTTCAACCTTTGCTTCATGCGATTTCGTCTTTATTATTTATAAAGATTGATTCCAATTTTAGTAATCTTTTATGTAAAGTTTCTCTTGATTTTTGATATGAATTTCATATTTATGTTCCGTGTCACGCTTCTTAGCATGCCTTCTCGCTTTCCTCGACGTTGCTCTCGAAACTCAAACCACAAAAACGACAACCCAAATCATCAAGCATTTGACCATCGCAATCCCGACAATGAAAAACCAAGGTCCATTACCAACCACAACAATACATTCAAACCTCAAACCCATACCTAAGTAAATCCAAAGCCAACTTGACACTTGGATTCTTAAACCCAACCCAACTGAGGTATTTACTTGAGAACCCACTCTTTGTATAACACGGACGATTCTCTCACTACCGTAATGTCAAAATGTCTCCAATAGTGTTAAGTTCGGCCAACTCATCAACTTTTGCCTCATAACTATACATACTCAACACAACACCTTTATTCCCACGACTTGTTACCCAACCATTTACTCCCCACCTTATGCCTTACCTCATGCTCGCTACTATTGAAGTAACTCAAGCACACCCGTTATAAGGCCTAACTTGTTTCCGCCATGCCATACCTTACCCCACATCCTTGTCCACCAGAAGTTTATTCATTTCCAACATCAATACTTAATCCTTTCAAACTCATCAACTGTGCTTAAATCTTTAAATTTTTCCATGCCTACTTTTTTACGTTCATAGACACCTTTTACTAAAAATTTTAAACCACGATTATTTTAAAATAGTCACTTAATAAATATTTACATCTAGTTATTCACAAAATATTCTGTTAAAGGAAGTATATTCAAGTTGATTTTTCTTCTTCTTTAAAAGAATTTTACGACAAATCAAATGGTTTATTTTTATTTACTTGCTATCAAAACCTTATCATTATTATTACTATTATTATAAAACTATTAAAAATAATAATAATAATAAATAAATAAATAAAATATTTCGTTTTGAACAATTCTTAAGCCGTAAGGCTATTATATTACCATCAATGAGTTATCTTAACTAACGACTTCCATTAAAAAAAAAATAAAAAAATAAAAAAATAAAATTGTCCCTCAACTGGGAAATCATTTACATCGAAAGTTTTCCAAAATTGTCTAACTAGACTAGTGTATATGCAAATTATTATCATCAATTTTCTTTAAGTTTTAAACATCGCGTCCCTATAAACGACCTTCACAAACAATGTCATCAATCGTCTATTTTCACTTCTTTGTCAAACGCCAACAAATTCGGAATAGTAAACCATACCACCGCACCATAATAACCTTCATACCGCAACACTCATTTTCGAAAAGACAAGCATCACAAGCCATCTTTCGTTTCCTTTCCTCTTCATCAGATATACTATTGTGTGTATATATATATATATATATATAAAATTCAATGGAATATTATCAAAATAATTTTTATGTATCGATTTCTTTGGAAGGTTGTTTACGAAGTTAATATCGAGTTTGGTTATTCGTTAATTAGCGAACTATTTTCATGCATATTGCATTCGAATCGATTTACTTTGATATTTCAGTCTCGTGGTCTATAACCGATTTTTCATAAACGTAATCGTTTAGTGGGAGTTGGAGACCATGGGCGTATTTACACACATGTTGAGTTTATTTTTCATGAATAGTTTGGTCATGTCGTTCTATTTTCGCTCAAACGTTTTTTTTTTGATGATTTTGTTATTCATAATCCGAATGTCTTACCAATTTAAGATCAATATTTTAATTCGATCTTGAAATTTCGATTATTTTATTCTCAATGTCTTACCAATTTAGTGTCTTAATTCGATCTTGAAATTTTGATTATTTTATTCTTAATGTCTTACCAATTTAAGATTAATGTTTTAATTCGATCTTGAAATTTCTATTATTTTATTTCCAATGTTATACCAATTTGAGAGCAATATTTTAATTTGATCTTGAAATTTCGATTACTTTGTTCTTAATGTTCTACCAATTTTGAGGTCAATGTTTTACTTTGATCTCGAAGTTGCAATTATTTATTAATCTCAAATATTGCGTTAATATTTTCATTTGGTTATAGAGTCATTATTGACTCCAAGAACTTACTTGATTCCTTTTATTAAAGTTTTGTTATTATTCTCGGACCCAATGCTTATCGACTTGCGTGTTTACATTTTGTAGCTCAATGCTACGTTTACTTAATATTTTCAACTTTATTATTTCATGTTCATGATTTCAGTTGATGTCATCCGTTGTTCTAATTATTTCGTACTACTCAAGAGTTTTGCGCATTTTGTTTGCTAAACATTGGTTGTATCATTAAAACTTCAATAATTTCATACTCTCGCTTATCCTTGCCCTCAAGGATTTATTTATATATTTTGTTAATTTTCTATAGTTCATCGTTCTTGATTTTTCCAAGTTTTCATATAAAAATTTATTGTATTTATTGTTTATATCTCAAAACCCACACAATGAGACGGATTATGTGGACCATCCGATGATAAAGGTGATTATGGGTCGACACGTAATTATCCAAGTCCTCGCATGGAAGACATAATTAGTACATTGTGTGCAATAACTCGAAACCTGGAATGATTTTGAAAGACGGGACAAATGAAATATGACAAGGGCATGGTGGATACGCCGCTGGTACATCCTATATATAAGTGTCCTTACCATATTCCTGTTTGTGGCATATTTCGTGTCATTCAAACGTTATTGTTTTTATCTAAATATGTATATAAAAAATCGTTAAAAACTTTTAAACAACTCCTCCTATGAGTTGTTTTCTTTTAAAATTTTATTTTTATTTTAATTTCGGGACGAAATTTTCAAAAGTAGGAAATGCTGTGACATTCGTCAATTTTTTGATTCGTATTCGTATTTGTAAACCCAAACCGTTTCAAATTTTCGGATTATTTTTCAAGTATTTAAATAGATGTATTACTATATTCTCAAGATTCTTTTGACGTTCGACTTTGTTTATCGTTCAGTGTATTTTTGTTCATCATTTACTATTAATGTTATATTCCCGATGTTCGATGTTTAATGTCGAGCTTTATCGTTAATCAACTTTCATGCCAAATGCGTAATTATCCAAAACTTGTAAAGTTAAATCAGAATAATAGCATTCTCAAAGTTCAAGGTTAAAACTGAAAACATAAACTATTGAATCAGTTTGTACATTATTATAAAGATCAGGGGTCAGTTTTGTAAATATAATTTACTTAATAATTTATCCCTACCCTGCCCAACCAGACCCCGTCTTTTCGGTGTGTTCTCTGGCCGGCAACCCGACACACTTCGGCAGCCCCTAAACACCCTCTAATCTCGCTTGTTGACCAATTAGTTAACCGTACCTTGTTTAGACCTCGATATCAAACCTTAAATAACATTTTAATTGTGTCAAAATGTCCGATATTCACGCCGTAATCACCGCCGTAACTTCCGGAAAAATTATGAAACGAAATAACGAGCATTAATCGATACACGCTCCAATTACAAAAATAAAAAGGACCACAGTATTCGTCTAAACTCGCCCCAAACCTAAAATTAATCTAATAACCCTCTACAACCTGCAATTGGATCATTTAAGTGCGTTTTCCGGCGAGTGGCCGTTCACCGTAAAACAAGAACAACCTTAGGTAATTTTGAAATGATTTCGTTTCATTTTTCGTAAATTATAAAAACCCCTAACCTGATTTTGATGAACATTGAACGGATTATGAGAATTGAACCTAGGGTTTGATTAGGAAGAAGATGGACATGAACTTATAGTTTTATACTTTTGTTTTTGTTTTAAAATCAAACAACCAGCTAGACCAGTTGGTTGGTTCTCATGATTCTGAACGGAAGGACCTGGTTTCGAACCCGGGTCAGGCCTTTTCTGTTTTATTTTTTTTATTAAACCATTTCCTTATATTATATTAATCAAAATAAATTATTAAAAATTATTATAAATCAAGTAAAATTATTTTTATTAACTGAAATTATTTACAATCTTTTCATATCCGTTAAAGTTCGTAAACTTGTTAAATATAATATTATAATTCCATCGCGTTAACGTTTTCTTTCGTTAATACGCTAACATAACCATATACGGAAATAAAGTTATCTTTTAAAACCAGTGCTTCATTAATTCCCTTATCAAATAATAAATTATTAGTTTATTTTCTGTTACTTAAATTCTTTAGCCTTTTGACTCATTAAACCGTTAAAGTTAGCCTTATAATCCGTTAGCTTTTATTTCATTAGACTTTATAATTCGCTTAAATACCTGTTTTCAAGTTAACATTCTGACAAAATCTGTAACCTATAAATATCATAATTCTCTTATTAAATAATAAGTATTAGTTAAAATAATTTAAAACGATAAAATTCTTTCAAAGTTTAAATATAATATTTTAATATAAAACGCCATAAAATGCTAACAAAAATATATTAAATAATGCAAAATTCTTTATCTAAATTATTTTTTAACTTTATCAATTTTGTAGTTAGATTATGTTTTTGTTTTTAATTATAGTTCATGAAGTTCATCGTATCGAGTTCTTTTAACGCGCTTTCGGTTACTTCGGTTTCGTTATCATGCTTTCGGTTTTCGTTGCAATATTTATCTTCAATTCCAAGGTGAGTTTTCACAACCCCTTTTTAAACACTTTCATATTTTGGGGTGGCATATGTATCATTTATAAACTTCAAGATTTATTACTTCGATTGCTTACAAACTACAATTCATATCATGGACTTATGTGCTTATTTGTTATATACGTGGATTTCAAGTGGTTACCTCAATAAGTATGATCATACGCCCCCCTTTGCACCCAGGTCCATTTGTATCGGGTGGAAAAGGGACCTCATTATCCAAGTACGTTGGTATCCCCAACTGGAAAGGACCTTCGTTTATTCTTTACACTCAGGTCCATTTGCATCGAGTGTAAAGAACCCTTTATGTGCTTTTCACAAGTTTTCATGGAATTGTATGGTTTTTATATTATATGTATCAAACTTTGAAAGTCTCACCAGCTATATTTATAGCTGACCGTATTTTATACATATGTTACAGGTGTTGAGATACGTGGATGAAAGTTAGAAGACACATAGCATGCCTATAGGATATTCAATGAACAACTTACCATTCATTTATTTATTGTTTCACCTTGTATTATTTGATAAACTTATGTTACATGATGATTTAAATTAAATAATGTTATTATGGTCACCTAATAGTGTCACGTGTGTTTGAGCAATCTATACGTCACACCCAGGCGTTCCGCTTTTGCTGGGGTGTTACATCTTGGTTAGAGAAGACATTGTTCTAGGCCACAGAATTTCTTAAGTAGGTTTAGAAGTTGACAAGGCAAAGGTCAAAACCATTTCCAAACTTCCACCACCAAAATGTGTCAAAGCCATATGAAGTATTCTTGGTTATGCCGGGTTTTATCGTTGCTTTATAAATAATTTTAAAAAGTCGTCCGACCAATGACGTAACTTCTTGAAAATGATGTACCATTAATCTTCTCCGAATATTGCATCAAGGCATTCAATCTCTTGAAAGAGATTCTTGTTAATACCCCATCATGATTGCTTTTGACCGGACACTTTCTTTCGAAATCTTGTGCGATGCTAGTGATTTTGCAGTCGGGGCAGTTCTTGAAAAAAGAAAAGAAAAGCATTTCCATCTCATTTATGATTGTAATATTCGTTAATTTTCAAACCTGAAAATCCGACCCATTTTGAATTTTTGGTTTTGTTTATATTTATATATATATATATATATTATATGTAACATCCTAAAATTTATAATGTTGAATAAAGAAAGTTATGTTTATTAATTTCACGTTTTAGTTATTTAATGTCGAGTAAGGAACGGGTCTTGGGCTTAGTTATTTTATGAACTCGGCCTGTCTCGACCCGTAGGAAGCCAACCCGAGCCTAACCAAACCCGTAGTATATAAACGAAAGTTCTTGACACTTCCACCACTTTCACCATCTTCCTTCACTTACACCCACCCAAACACTCTCATTTCTAGAGAGAGAAGCTAGAGAGAGAAAGTTCTCAAATCACAAATCCGAGTCCACAATCTTGTTCCTAATCGTTTTTGGTAAGTCCCCCTCGAAAATCATCCGTTTTCATAACCATTTTCGACCTCAAATCGAGCAAAAACTCCCATTTTCGTAACTTGAGTTTTCGGGTCAAAAACCGCCTTGTTTTGGTGTCAAAATACAAGCTTTTGTGTTTAAAAGTACTAGGGATCGATAGCCCTTTCAATCCCGAGCATTTCCATGTCAAAAACTTCGATTTTGGGTCAAAAATCTGGAAAATCTGGAAAACCCGTGGGTTTCTCCGTCGCCCAGCTTGAAGGAGTCGAATCAGACTCATTCGATCGAACCAGTCGATCGAATCAGTCCATTCGATCGAATGCGTAGATCGAACAAGTCAAGTCGACCGAATAGGGAAGCAACCGAATGGTCTCCAACTCATTCGATCGAATGAGTTTTGTATTCGATCGTATGAGTGTTGTATTCGATCGAACGTGTTCCTATTCGATCGAACGTGTTCCTGTTTGATCGAACGTGTTCCTATTCGATCGAATCAAGCCAGAACCAAGCTGTTTCCAAGTTCGCCTAAGGTTTAACTTCGCCTGAAGCGAAGTTCGTCTATAAAATAAATTAAAAACCTAATGGAAAATGTGTTAAGGCAGTTATCGAAAATAAAATTTTTCCAAGCTGACCTGGCAGCTTAACCCCAGCCAGGGGCTCTGCCCCTTGGACCCCGCTAGGGGCTGCCGCCCCTAGAACCCCGCTACCAGGGGCGCTGCCCCCGGACCCCCGTTCGTTGTGGGTCATATAAAGATAGAAACGCAACATAAGTAGTAGTAGCTAATTGATACGTGTAAATATTATACAGTTAGCCGTGCGCAGCTCAAGAGGGGAATAACTATTAACGGAGAGCGTAACAGTATTCAGGTGAGTTTCTAGCCCCATTTATGTGTTATGTTTTCGGGGCTGTGTGCATACTCGATGTGTTGTTAATACATTTATCCTAAGTGATAAGTGTATGCCATATGTGATATATGTGATGGATATGAATGGTTGCTTGTCGGTACGCGAACGATCTTCGGATATTGCGCGTACTGTCAGGTCAAAAATAAAGGTACGAATATTATACATCGAAGATGCATGAACATTACAAATGAATACTTGTCGGGGCGTGAACGATCTTCGGATATTGCACGTATCGACAAGAGGTATGGTTGTTAAATGAATGATGTAAAGAACGCCTAGGGTGTTCTTATGCTATGATGTAATTATTGTATATGTGAAGTAGGTGTATGCAGGTACACGAATGGTATGTGAGTTCTACGTTCGACATAGTAAGTTAGGATGGCAAATCCCTCTAGCTTTTGTCGGACATAGACTCGGCTGGTGATGGCGTAGTTAAGGACTGCGGGCCTTATACGTAAAGTAGATGATAGATGTAAACGTAGTTAAGGACTGCGGGCCTTATACGTAAAGTAGATGATAGATGTAAACGTAGTTAAGGACTGCGGGCCTTATACGTAAAGTAGATGATAGACGTAAACGTAGATAGGGACGGTGGGCCTTATACGTGTTACAGATAATAGACGACAACGTAGTTAAGGACTGCGGACCTTATACGTATTATGGATAGGCATCAGCATAGGAAAGGACTGTGGACCTTATACGTGCTGTAGTTGTATTGTGGTAGCATAGGGGAGGACTGCGGACCTCGTACGTGCTATGGTTTAGGTTGCAACATAGGGGAGGACTGTGGACCTTGTACGTGTTGTGGATGTAGGATGGTATAGGGAAGGACTGCGGACCTTGCACGTACCATAAAGGGTGAACATAGGTAAGGACCGCGGACCTTTTACGTGTTCACGACCTTGAGTACAGGTATAGACGGCGGACTATGAACGTACTCTCGGTAGACTGAGGTTAGTGGTTATAAATATGTGCGTATGTATGGTAGTAAGTGTGTATGTAGAACAGAAGGGTAACTAGTGAAGTATGGATATGTATCTACGGATATGTATGTATGTGTATGTATTGTATGGCGTTCGATTAACTAGAACTCACTCAGCGTAGCTGACTTTTAGTATGCACGCAGGTGAGCTGATTTCAGAGTTAGCATGAGGACGACACACGGCATGGATTGAACGGCTGGCATCTGAAGAAAGAAGTAAAGATGTTTTAAATATAAAGTTTTGTGTTATGGTATCAAAGAAAAAGTTTAACGTTTTGTAACAAATGATTGATGTTTTATATTCCGCGAAAAGTTTTAATAAACTCTGATTGAAGAACTGTGTTTATGAGTAAATCCGACGCTAAAGTAGGGCTACCGGGTTCGGGGCCTTACAAGTTGGTATCAGAGCATAAGTTCGAGAGATTTAAGCATCCTACATGCTTAGACTCGAACAGAAAATGGGATTTAAGTAAGAAAGGAAAGAAGATGCCAGTTCAAGACTGCCATGTGTCGCTCAAGCAAGATCAGTAAAGGTAAGGTATATGATTAAATGATATATGTTAATGAGAAAGGAAAGATATGTGAACGTCAGGGATAGGAATAATTGATTGTTTGATTTGACAAACTGCTTAAGTAGAACCAGCACAAATAGACTCATAAAGGGAAGTGTATAGGACACGGAAAGTAACGTGATCAGCTAATCACAACTGGCCACTGTTATTACCTGTTAGCCTTACTATCCTTGTACTAAATAGTTCCTTGAGTGATGATGTTTGTGTTTTTCCCTTTTAGAATACGGATGGCTGGAGCTGGAGAATTTGTGGGAACTGGGGGTCGCACAGGACGTCGTGGCAGGCCTCGTCTTGTCCGGCAACCCTCGGTAGAAGAAGCTTCCCACACCGAAGATGAAGGAAGCGCAGCTGGAGGAGACCAGAACAACAATGAAGAAGTTCAACTTAGCCCTGCAGTTCAAGCAGCCATTGTTCAAGCTGTAGTTGCTGCTGTGAAGAACCTGAATCCCGAAGGATCTGCTGGAAGCCGTGAGCGAACTGCTGAAGGGGCAGGGGGTGATGGTAAGGAGGTTGGGGAAGGAGAAAGAGGGGCCTCGAGCGAGGATAAGTCTGTGAAAGTCGATGATAGGAGAAGAGGACAAGGTGGGTGCAGCTATAAGTCCTTCAAAGGATGCGACCCGCCGAAGCTGACTGGGTTGGGAGACGCAATCGCTACTCTCCAATGGATAACCACTATGGACAAGGTTATCCGCATTAGCGAATGCCGTCCCGACCAAGCTGTGGGTTATGCTACTCAGTCATTTGTGGAAGAAGCTATGTATTGGTGGGAAAGTGTGGAGCAGAGAAAGACTAGGGATGAGATCAAGGCGTTGAGGTGGGACGATCTGAAAGAGTTGGTGATGAAGAAGTTCTGTGCAGATGCAGAGGTTGAAAGGACGGAGATGAAGTTCCTGAATTTGAAGGCCGGTATGATGACGCATCGTGAGTATACTACTGAATTCAGCCGACTATCTAGATTGGTGCCTGATATGGTTGACACTGAGGTCAAAAGAATCAAATGTTATGTGAGGGGATTGCCACAAAAAGTCCGCATGTTGGTCAGGGCAAATAAACCTGCTACTTTTGACTCTGCTGTTGAACTCGCAGAAGTGGTTTATGCTGACCTGGCTGAGGACGATGTGGTGGTGGGGGAAAAGAAGGAGAAGAAATGGGCTACCTCTGCTAAGCGGTCTGGCGAGATGGTGACAACAACTGATGAGAGGAAGGCCAGGGTTGGGAACAAGGATGCATGTAAGACGTGTGGGCAAGTGCACCTGGGAGAATGCAAGACTGGGACAGACAGGTGCTATCGGTGTGGAAAGAGTGGGCATTATTCTCGAGAATGCCCTGATCGTCCAAAGTGCTTCAAATGCGGAAAAGCTGACCACATGGCTAGGGATTGCAAGGAATCAGGGGCGGTAGGTGCGAAAGGATGAAGACTTTGGGAAACTGCAGAGAGGAACACCTGATGAAGGAATAATTGCTCATGCAATGGTTTTATTAAATTACATTTGCTTAAGAACTTGTTTTGTGTTAAGGTCTAAAAACTTATGTTTATCTGTGGCGTGTAATTATTTTGAGTTTGGTTAAGAATGATTATTATGTTATGGTGAAATGTTGTTTTAGACAATAGTGTTAAAAGTACTAATCGAAACCCTTAGAAGGATGAGATGAGTCTTGGTGCATCGAGGGTCTCATGGACAAGCTACCTTAAATAGCTAAAACACATGACCACCATTCGATGGCTGTAAAGTCGGAAGTAGGAAGGGTAACTCAGAAAGCGAAGGCATTTCTATAAAACGTGTAAATGTAAGAAGTTTTCCTTTTTAGGGAATAAGTTAGGTTTCGGGGACGAAACCTCTTTAAGGAGGGAAGACTTGTAACATCCTAAAATTTATAATGTTGAATAAAGAAAGTTATGTTTATTAATTTCACGTTTTAGTTATTTAATGTCGAGTAAGGAACGGGTCTTGGGCTTAGTTATTTTATGAACTCGGCCTGTCTCGACCCGTAGGAAGCCAACCCGAGCCTAACCAAACCCGTAGTATATAAACGAAAGTTCTTGACACTTCCACCACTTTCACCATCTTCCTTCACTTACACCCACCCAAACACTCTCATTTCTAGAGAGAGAAGCTAGAGAGAGAAAGTTCTCAAATCACAAATCCGAGTCCACAATCTTGTTCCTAATCGTTTTTGGTAAGTCCCCCTCGAAAATCATCCGTTTTCATAACCATTTTCGACCTCAAATCGAGCAAAAACTCCCATTTTCGTAACTTGAGTTTTCGGGTCAAAAACCGCCTTGTTTTGGTGTCAAAATACAAGCTTTTGTGTTTAAAAGTACTAGGGATCGATAGCCCTTTCAATCCCGAGCATTTCCATGTCAAAAACTTCGATTTTGGGTCAAAAATCTGGAAAATCTGGAAAACCCGTGGGTTTCTCCGTCGCCCAGCTTGAAGGAGTCGAATCAGACTCATTCGATCGAACCAGTCGATCGAATCAGTCCATTCGATCGAATGCGTAGATCGAACAAGTCAAGTCGACCGAATAGGGAAGCAACCGAATGGTCTCCAACTCATTCGATCGAATGAGTTTTGTATTCGATCGTATGAGTGTTGTATTCGATCGAACGTGTTCCTATTCGATCGAACGTGTTCCTGTTTGATCGAACGTGTTCCTATTCGATCGAATCAAGCCAGAACCAAGCTGTTTCCAAGTTCGCCTAAGGTTTAACTTCGCCTGAAGCGAAGTTCGTCTATAAAATAAATTAAAAACCTAATGGAAAATGTGTTAAGGCAGTTATCGAAAATAAAATTTTTCCAAGCTGACCTGGCAGCTTAACCCCAGCCAGGGGCTCTGCCCCTTGGACCCCGCTAGGGGCTGCCGCCCCTAGAACCCCGCTACCAGGGGCGCTGCCCCCGGACCCCCGTTCGTTGTGGGTCATATAAAGATAGAAACGCAACATAAGTAGTAGTAGCTAATTGATACGTGTAAATATTATACAGTTAGCCGTGCGCAGCTCAAGAGGGGAATAACTATTAACGGAGAGCGTAACAGTATTCAGGTGAGTTTCTAGCCCCATTTATGTGTTATGTTTTCGGGGCTGTGTGCATACTCGATGTGTTGTTAATACATTTATCCTAAGTGATAAGTGTATGCCATATGTGATATATGTGATGGATATGAATGGTTGCTTGTCGGTACGCGAACGATCTTCGGATATTGCGCGTACTGTCAGGTCAAAAATAAAGGTACGAATATTATACATCGAAGATGCATGAACATTACAAATGAATACTTGTCGGGGCGTGAACGATCTTCGGATATTGCACGTATCGACAAGAGGTATGGTTGTTAAATGAATGATGTAAAGAACGCCTAGGGTGTTCTTATGCTATGATGTAATTATTGTATATGTGAAGTAGGTGTATGCAGGTACACGAATGGTATGTGAGTTCTACGTTCGACATAGTAAGTTAGGATGGCAAATCCCTCTAGCTTTTGTCGGACATAGACTCGGCTGGTGATGGCGTAGTTAAGGACTGCGGGCCTTATACGTAAAGTAGATGATAGATGTAAACGTAGTTAAGGACTGCGGGCCTTATACGTAAAGTAGATGATAGATGTAAACGTAGTTAAGGACTGCGGGCCTTATACGTAAAGTAGATGATAGACGTAAACGTAGATAGGGACGGTGGGCCTTATACGTGTTACAGATAATAGACGACAACGTAGTTAAGGACTGCGGACCTTATACGTATTATGGATAGGCATCAGCATAGGAAAGGACTGTGGACCTTATACGTGCTGTAGTTGTATTGTGGTAGCATAGGGGAGGACTGCGGACCTCGTACGTGCTATGGTTTAGGTTGCAACATAGGGGAGGACTGTGGACCTTGTACGTGTTGTGGATGTAGGATGGTATAGGGAAGGACTGCGGACCTTGCACGTACCATAAAGGGTGAACATAGGTAAGGACCGCGGACCTTTTACGTGTTCACGACCTTGAGTACAGGTATAGACGGCGACTATGAACGTACTCTCGGTAGACTGAGGTTAGTGGTTATAAATATGTGCGTATGTATGGTAGTAAGTGTGTATGTAGAACAGAAGGGTAACTAGTGAAGTATGGATATGTATCTACGGATATGTATGTATGTGTATGTATTGTATGGCGTTCGATTAACTAGAACTCACTCAGCGTAGCTGACTTTTAGTATGCACGCAGGTGAGCTGATTTCAGAGTTAGCATGAGGACGACACACGGCATGGATTGAACGGCTGGCATCTGAAGAAAGAAGTAAAGATGTTTTAAATATAAAGTTTTGTGTTATGGTATCAAAGAAAAAGTTTAACGTTTTGTAACAAATGATTGATGTTTTATATTCCGCGAAAAGTTTTAATAAACTCTGATTGAAGAACTGTGTTTATGAGTAAATCCGACGCTAAAGTAGGGCTACCGGGTTCGGGGCCTTACATTATAATATTATTAATTAATTTTCTTTGCACGTATTCTATGGGAAAATCGTCATTTCGTTATCATTATTGGTATACGTCGTAATTGCCAAACCGAACCATTTCGTTGGTTCATTATTTTTGTGTTTAATGTTCATTGTTAATATAATATCGATGAGGATTTACGTTTATTGTTCGTTTGTTTTCTTTATCATTTTGTTAAAGTATCGAAACTCCAAATTTTAAAGTTTTATTTAGTTTAATCAATTTCCAAACTATATGAGGGTAATATGAAAAATATCCAAGTTATATAATTTATTTTTCAGTTTATAACACTTCAAAGTTCAAGGTCGTATTTATAAATATATTTTAATTAGTGTTTTAAGAAATCTTGAAAGATGAGGGGCTAAATGTGAAAATTATTTAAATTATATTATTATAATATATTAACCCCTGTGACCCCCACCCTGGAACGCTTTTTTCCAGCATCAAAGTCCGGCGAGGTTCTGGCGACTGCTAAACATCTCCCGCGTGCTCCAAATACCATAAATATGTGTTTCACCTCAATTACAACTCGTAAAACTTGTAGACTATAACGGTGACTCTAAATCAAACGTAAATGACGTGTAACAACAACTAATTTACGCATATTGATCTTGTAAACGGCTGGTAATATAATAAAATCACTATAATGACCAATAAACACTACACTATCAAATTAAACTTATAAATAGCCTCTAAACCTTCAACTAAACCTGTCCCAATAATCTAATCCGTCAAACAAACTCTCTAAATCCTGTAATTGATTCGTCAAAGTCATTTTCCGGCTAGCCGTGGTTCACCTTCAATCAAGAACACTTACAGGTAATTAATATATGCATTTTGATCGTTTCAAGCCATAGAACAAAACCCCTAAGCTAATTTGAACAAACATGAAACCAATTTTCACTTTAATGATCAAGGGTTTAGAATGAAATGAATGAACTTGGAGTTATACTATATACATATTTGTTTCTATTCTCAAACTAAACACGCAACTAGTCCAACTGGTTAAATCATGCGGGTATAAGCTGAAGGATCCGGGTTTGAACTTGGGTCATGTCTTTTTTAACCTTGTATTTTTTTAAAACCATTATATATATATATATATATATATATTACTTATAAACGAATT